>NC_039363.1:27412162-27712162 GCF_003573695.1 Papaver somniferum | reverse complement strand
ACTAAACTGGATATGGAATATATCATTTATAAAGAAGGTACTAGCTATATATTTTATTCAGTTCAAAACACCATGTATACCCAAAAGGAAAATATAATTTCAGCCTCTTTCCTTTATTTTCTCCAATGACATGATCTAGCATAAAATACCCCTGAACACATGGTAATACAGTGGACGCAATATGTAAACCAAAGCCACTGGTGGAAAATCTAATTACCTGGATCTTCTGAAAGCCATCCTTCGCCCGTTCGTACTCCTCCAAATCAATATTCTTCCCCTTCTCGAGTAACTAACAATAGAGGAAGCAATCATGATTTAAAAAGAAAAATGTTCAGGTGAAGTTCAACCAACTGCCGTTGAGCAGTTAAGTTTACCTCCAAAAGCCGCTTCTCCAAGTTAGCTTTCTCTATCTTTTGCATTTCAATTTCTTTCTGGTTGGACTCAACTGTAATTTGCTTCTCCCTCAGCAGGGTTTCCAAATGTTCAGCCTCAATTCTAGCCTTTCGAGTTATTTCACGCAATTTCTGTTTGTACACAAGTAATGTATTGGATAGTGATAAAATAGATAAGCACATCTCTCACAAAAATGATAGCACCACATTTAATAACAAGTTGAGTTTCTCCATGCCAACCTGACATTCCTCAAAGTTGTTCTTGTTTTCCTCTCTAAGTTGAATATTGCTTTCCCGGAGCAAATTTATCTCTCTGACCTGTGCCAAAGACGTACAGAAAAGTGGATTATTGACATACAAGAGCATTCAGTCGACCAACGTTCCAAAAGAAAAAGTTATTACCTGAATCTGAAGGGACTTGAACTCTTCATCGCTAAATATGAATGACCTAGAATTGGCACGTTCCAACTGAAGCAACGATTGAGCCGTCTCAGATGCTTTCAAGGCAGACTCAAGCTGTATGTAATGGAAAAGGTTCGATTAGCGACAGTAAGTAAAGTTTCTGAACATAGACTAAGCAAATAAACAGCAGAATAATTGTGTACGTTGATATACCTGAGACCGCAGTCTTAGATTTTCTTGCTTCAACAATGAAATCTCTGTTTCCGCCTGCAGACAATAGGAAATTTCTAACTGAAGCCAACAGGAAGCTTCCATATATTAATGACACAAGATGGACGGGAAGTGAAGACATACTATTTCTTTCGACCGCCGGAGATAATGGACCACACTTTGTAGGTCAAGATCACCGTGTTGAGCTGAATTTGTGCTTCCGGAAGATCCACCGAAACAACTTCGCTCTTTTTCAGCCACTTTAATGTGTAAAGCCTCCAGGTGATTATGCAGTATCTTGTTCTAAAGAGGGACATGAGGATGGAAAAGCAAATAAGATAACTTCTGAGAAGCAATCATCAAGATAAGTGGATGCAACATGAAAAGCAAATAATTGAAATTCTGATAACAAAAACATCTAAAGACTTAAAAAATTAAATTTTAGTAACATATAGCTACACATATCAAGACAATGCAAATCTGGAAAAAGTATTAGCCAGCAATTACACATTTGACCTAAAAAGGCATTCAGGAAAACAACTAGGTTGTTGAAAGATTTTAATTGAGTGTCTCAGCTTCGAAGAGAAGTTGTCAACCTGGATTCTGGTACAAGAAAGAATTCCCAAGTTTCCCCTTTTTTTATTTAGCAGACACGATACAGAACACATGGAGAGAGTGGAATATTTATAAAACTGATAAACTACCTGTTCATTAATTTCAGCGTAATTCTTCTCCCTTTCATTCTTTAATTGCTCCAATACTGCTTTCTCTGTTTCCCAGGTTGCTCTAAGTATGTCCTGCACAGAAGTAGCAAAAGTTTAAAAGAAATCAAGTATAGAGCCCATCGTCCGCTCGATAAATTCAGAAACTAATGATTAAATCAAATCGATAGTTAACCCATGCCCCAACGAAGCAAATAACCGAGTATACAAGAGGGTGACATCTTCCTATGAAATTTATAGGAATTAAAAAGCACAAACTAGTAAAGAAGCCAATGAAAAACCTTCAGAATAAAAGAAAATACCACCATGTATAATTTCCAGATTGTACTCCAACAGATATCGAATGGGCATGACTATGGACTACAAATAATATACTTATCAGAAGATTTCTAACTAATTAAAAACTTCAACAAGAACCAAAATTAGACGACGGCTGTACCCTTGTGTAAAACATTTGGTTTTTTCTTAAAGTACAGAATAGTTAAACTAAACGATTAATATGAAATACATCAACAACATTGCAAGTTAACCACCAATCCAGTTCACTGCACATGAAAATAAAAGCAACTTTATTAAGTGAAAGGAAATTACAATTTCATTCTTACGGGCATCTGCCAATTTCCGCAAATCAGATGCTTCCAGTTGCAGTGAGCCCAAGGCCTGTGATGTTGTTGTCAGCTCTTGAATTGTATCAGACTGCAGAATAACCTGCAAGATGTACACAGATTAGCTGATCAGATTTTTAAGATCTGAAACTCAGCACCAAGATTCTCTCCAAAAGCTGTATGGTGTCTTAAAAGGTCCATCTGTTGTGGATAACATAGACCTTGCCAACTGATAATATAAGGTCCTCATGATAGAAAGAAAACAAATTAACGTGTGTATATGTGCATATACATAACAACCGGTACCTGTCTTTCATAGTTATTCTGAGCATTCCGCCATCGTTCATTCTCTTTCCCCAAATCTTCTTTTAACGAGGATAACTCAAGTTCCATCGCCATCATTTTAGAGCTACAACACAACAAAATAATATCATATCCAGGAAAAGCATTTCAGTGCATAATTTAACGACTAAGAACATGAACACCAGGAAAATTTCTCACGTTTTTAAGGATATATCTTCCTTGAGATTACTAATTTCAGCTAATGCAGCATCAAGTGCTTCTTCTTTCCCTGTGACGGCATTGACAGCTTCTTTGGATTTTGAAACACAATCATTTTCAAGTTCAGAGACCCTTTCTCTCAGTGAGACAATTTCAGCTTCCAACGACTTTTTTAGCTTCTCAGTCTGTAAAAAAATAAATTTTAAGGACCGCCGATACAAAAGAACATGATTTAATAAACAAAAGGTACCTCCAACAGATCTCCAGAAACGAGAAAGATTACCTCAGCCTTAAATTTCTCATGTGCGGATTCTATTTGCTTCAAGGCAGCTTCGTTAACTTGTGCTATGCTTTTATACTGCAACAAGAGTCAAAACATGTAAGCCCCGTATGCAATAATACAGAATGTCAGTAATCTTTCTAACTAACACACCTGAAGCATGTGCTCTTTGTTAACTTGGGCTTCTTCTTTGAGTTTTCCCATTTCTTGTTTTGCTTTGAGCAGGTCAACTGGCTCCTGCTGCAAGTTTTAGTGGATGTTAACAAAAGTTCTTTTCAGAAAACTGATGAGAAGTCAAAATCTGTATGAACATCAGTTAACAACTATCATACTCATAAAAGTACAAACATATGTTTACCACAAAACACACCCTACACCTACAGAGACAGATGCAAACAACCACGAGCACAGCATTGCATTTTTGATCCCTCTAGAGAAAACATCCCCACAGCAATGGCAACAACGTTCTCACTAACACCATTCCTCTTTCCTCTGTCAGTGAAATATTATGAACTGCATATTCTACCCATTACCCAGTTTTACCTAGCAACAGTTTTCTTCTTCTGCTAGAAATAGAAATACTTCCTATATGAGTCCAAATGCCCTGGTCTTATATACCATAATAAGAGCGTAGACATCCTAACTTGTCCAAGAGAAAAGAGTATAGGGCCTAATTCATCAACAACACTACAGCCACAAAAAGACCACACTCCACATTTTAGTTCTTAAATGACCGTACACATGCATTAAATCAAACTTATTCAACATATTCCCGGATTTCTTGCCTGGATTTAGAAACCTATAACACGTGATAGAACTCAAACGCATAGTTTGCAATTCAAGAAATATGTTGTTACTAAAAGGTTTCAAATCATCTTGGCAAAGAGTATATAGTTTTGAGGCACAATTATCAGATAACATAAAACAGCAATCCTGATGTGCTACTAAACTAAAAATTCATCATTTGCCAGAGCATCTCAATTTGAGCGAAGCCATCAAAAAGAGAACATTCCTGTAAGGAAACACATCCAGGGACAGCAAAAGAAGCACTTACCTCACTTGTTGAGGAATTAGAAGGATCAGAACTCCTATCCATCTCAAGTTCCTATTTGCAGAGAAACATTAAAATAAGAATTCAGTAATAATTCATTCAATAGTTTCAAAAGAGACAGAACAAATAACATGATAGCAATCTAAACAGATTTAAAAATCAATACAAAGATCTGTTCTCATAACCCTCAACACCAAGAAAAGTTAGAGAGTAAGATAGTTTATTTTCAAACACCAACCTAAAGAGAATGGTCAGACGTATCCTTTTCATGTCAAAAAGATAAGCATCGGAAACACTAAGAGAGAGAGAGAGAGAGAGAGAGAAATAAAATTCGCGATCATAAACCTCTAATACAGTATAAACGTGGAGTTACTATAAAGCATTTAAAAGTACCTTAGTTTGAGTAGATTTAAGACTTGCTTCCAAATTTGAGCACCTAGCCTGATAAAAGACCAGCGGCAGATATTTAGGTAAAGTACCATGTGACCAACGACAGGCTATCACATGTGTCCCATTCTTGGATGTAGAGTAGAAAGTAGACTAAGAGCCTTGTCTATAAAATAAAGACTTACCTCAGCTACCGCTGCCCTAGCCTCAGCCGCAGCAACAGCATGCAATGCATCAGCCAATTGTTTTCCTATTTCCTCGACCTGTCTCATTGTGTGTTTTATTGTCTGTTCCCTGTCAAGTGTAAGACTCCGAACATTATCCCGCTCATCTTGAAGTTCTCTCTTAGCTTCAGTCCATTCCCTCTGCACATAAGCAAGTACCTATTTGAGTGCTACAGTACTAAAATATCTAATACAGTTGTAACTAGAAGACAACAGTGTGAAATTTATTTGACAGAAGTAGCATTCATGAATCGCTACAATGGGCACATGGACGAAGCTAATACAAGAATAGATCACATGGATATATAAATTGTGCCCCAGTCACGAAGATCAATCATGATTCATCCCAGTACTTTGTGATTAAACATTAGCAAGAAGCGAAGCTAAGTGGCATGTTCGGCCAATATGACATGCAGCTGCAACAAGAGCGTACATGGATTGTGCCTTGTGAAAGGGTGTGCTGTAAACATCAGTAGTTATAAGATCTGAGAGGCAACGCAAAGAGGCATGTTCGGCCAATATGACATGCAGCTGCAACAAGAGCGTACACAGATTGTGCCTTGTGAAAGGGTGTGCTATAAACATCTGTAGTTATAAGATCTGAGACTTTTCTGGGATGAACACCACACAGGATAAATTATCCCAAACTATATAAATATCTTATTATATTGCCACCAGAACATCCCTCTATGATGGCATAGAGCCAGAAAGTCCCAACACTTTAAGATGTAATCAAGGAATTTTTCACTAGGCCTCAATAGATATACTATTCAGAGACTTAATATATAGAATAGTTGACTTGTAGAGGCGGATAAAATGCAAGCCCACTAGAGAAGACAATCAATCTAGCATTTCCATATACATGCTATTCTTCAATGAGTACATCAATATTGCGCCAATCACCACTACAATCATTAATGTGTTTGAACAGAGGCCACCAAAAAAGACTCATCTTTCTGACAAGGATAGCGAATATGGGTTTTCCACAACCTTGGGAATTCAATAAAAAGCTCTTTTACTGTTTGAAATACTGACACTAACAGGGCATCACAATTGACAGAATCCTAATCATTAGAAGACCTTTTACAATCAATAACAATTAGTAACATTTATGTTCACAAACTGGAAAATATAAGCAGTTCCCGAAATCAACCAAAAAAACTTATTAACCTACAGATGGAGAACAAACCTCAGCACGGTTTAACTGCTCTTCCTGCCTTCTTCTTTCCATTGATCTAGCTTCCTGCATTTCCAGATGAAATGCAACCCAATATGAAGTATGAAATCTAGGAGACAGGAATTACTGAAAAGAAGCACCAATTAGGAATGAGAATGAGACATACCTC
This sequence comes from Papaver somniferum, assembly GCF_003573695.1. Classification (NCBI taxonomy): domain Eukaryota; kingdom Viridiplantae; phylum Streptophyta; class Magnoliopsida; order Ranunculales; family Papaveraceae; genus Papaver; species Papaver somniferum. The sequence goes on along the minus strand of NC_039363.1, from coordinate 27,706,042 downwards.
ACGGACTTCCTCTGCACTCTGAATAGTATCCAAACTTGCCTGTATGAAAGATTATATATTAGATCAAGATCAAAGAAACACAAATTAGTTAGGTATGCAGCCACTTCCCACCTGAAGACGGTGAACTCTCTCTGACAACCTAAGCACTTCCTCGGAAGCTCTTTTCTCAGAATTTAACAACATTTCCTTTTCATGCTTCAAGATGGACACCTACCAAGAAACACGAAGACTCAACAATGAGAACAGCGAGAAAACTGGGCTGAGAAGAGTCAAACGGAAAATACTCACGTCCATAGTTAACTTTCGTGAAAGCTCCTCCGAGGCATTCACAGAATCAGAACTGTCACGTAGCTTCCGTTGATATTCAACAATCAGTTGAGAGAACTCAATATTTCTAGCTTTAACTGAAATGGTTTCATCTCTCTGGCATATTTAAACATAACATCAGCACACACACACACACTCACACACACACACACAACATAGGTCAGAGATTACCTGATGATCAAACTCTTTCATAAAATTATCGAGTCTGTCTTGCGCGAAGTTCACTTCCATGGCTAACTTATCACGCTCAAGCCCTATTGATATAATCTCACTCCTGAGCTTGCAAAAGACAGTATGCATCATGAATAGTCGAAAAGTGAATGTTGGAAGGAAGAATAAAAAAAAAAAGATTCAAAGTTGAGCTGTTGAAAACGAAAACATATCCAGAAAGATTAATTTAAACAGACATCAATAACTAAATTAAGAAAGAAACAAAAATACAGATTCCAGGTCCACAAAAATGTCTATCACATTCTAAATGCCTTCCCAGAAGATGGCCATCGGTTTCCTCCTTAGGCTCGCTATTAGAACTGATAACTGCCTTCTTTTTATGTATTTCCACTTCAAAAACAACATAGCAGATGAATGCAACTAGTAACGATATTTACCTAGATTTAGCCATCTCTTCTTCAAGATGTCTAGCACGTTGGAGAGCTTGCTCATGTGCTTTCTTACTAGCCTCCTGCAAAATATTATTTTTTCTGAAACTTCAAGAGAAGCTCATTCGAATAAACTCTTTGCCTAGCAGTGGGATGTGGGATTTCACTGGACATACCTGAGAACCTTCGAAGAGTAGCATAAGGTCTTTTCTTCCATGTTCTGCTACAACCAACGCACAGAATTAGAAAGCAAACATAACCAATATACTGAATAATACATTTCTCCGCAATAATAATGCAACAAATTTTAACGAATGCGCCGAAAAAAACACAATATAAGAACCACACATGAGCTTTCGGATGGCGCCATCATACCTGGAACTGCCCCAGCAGAATGAGGCTGTGTGTCGTGCCGCTTCCGTTCCTCTTCATATAATCTTTTATACAATGCAACCTATTAAAATGATGAGATCCGTAAAAACCAGATGAATGTGTATACATACAAGGAACCAGCATTTGCAGAAGAACTGGTTGGCTACAAATAAAAAACTTACAGAGTTGTGAAGTGACTCTATCATGTTTCCTTGCTCCTCCACCCTTTTCAAGACAGTAGTAACCTTGGATGCAGCGTCATCAGCCTGTTTACGTAACTCCATTTCAAACCTCTCCTGCAACAGCATCAGCAGGTGTCCAAATCATATGCTTCGACAAAATCAATTGTTTTTTATTTCATCTTTCAAATGACCCAAAAGACAAAGTACACCAGACCATTAATAAAACAGCCTGAACAAATTAAAGTATACACTGACAACACTACTGAGAATCAGGATGACTTGGAGTTACCTTTAACTCCGCATCTCTTGTATCATTCTGATCAGAGAGATTGCGTACAAGACTTCGGAGCTGTACATTCTGCTCAACCAGCCCTGTTATATCCTTGAAGGTCAACTGCAGAATTTCGTATCAACATACAAAACTTAACAAGGATTACAGTCATTGGATAAAGAAGAACCAGAAAATGAAATGACGGTCTTAAACCCGAATAGCACTCACCAAGCGTTCCGAAATGACCTTTTCAACATCAGAATCAAAAGTCATCTTCATCGATGTGCTGGTAACATAGTCGTCGGGATCCATATGGCTTGTAGACCCACAACGAAGTTGAATATCTCGGCATTCCTTGAGAAGAACCGTCACCTGTAGCAACACGTGTAAAGTTAGCAAGATTTCAAAACAATATCTTTTACTATGGTTCAAAAACTAGAATCCACACTCAAATGAACAAAAGAGTAATCAGGAGTGAACACGCAATATACAGAATTAGCCAGTATACACAGGAGTGGCAAGTTGATTTACCTGTTTCTGAAGGTCAGCGATTTCTTTCTGTGCTGTATTATATTCACGCTCCTGTCTCCTAAGGTCAGCCTGGGAACAGGATGTTCATAAAAACAATCAGATGCCACACGAGCTTCGTTTATAAAGGACTTACAATTTTTAAGTAGCCACCTTTCAAAGTTTTACCTTCAAATTTCGAATGGTGCCCTCAATATTAACCTGTTCCGAGAGCGACTGCTGCAACTTTTGATTCATCTTAGAATATGCTTCAACCATTCTTTCATGTTCAGCTGTGGTAAAAAGTGTTGCAGTTTAGCATTCATTTGACTGAAGAAAATCTACTCATTGAAAGCCTTTCTCCTACTGTTATCCCTTTTTGACACTGGTTATCTTATTAAAGACTAATGACACATTATTATATTCCCCAACTTAGTTCATATGACCTTTATCAGATAAAGACTCATTGGGTATCCAATCCAGTTCAAAGATCAGCCAACCGCAATGAGGTTTAGCATATCTTGCTGACATGCCCATCTTCGTAGCATAAAAGATAGCACACTCATTACTAATGTGACATTTTAAGAGCCGTTTTTGAGAAATCGATAAATTATAGCAATACATACCTCGTTCGTCCAAAATGATTTCAGCTTTCTCCTCAATTTCAAACAACACCTGCAAACACATTGAACGGAACCGGTGATATTTTCAAAAAGGGTTCAACGTTAATATCAAAAAGAACACATTAAACGGAACCGATGATACTTTCAAAAAGGGTTCAATGTTAATATCAAAAAGAACACGGCATTGCTAATAATTAATAGCTATTTCTACAGTTGTACTGGACAAAATGAAAGCATGTGAATGAATGAAAAGATCTGACTTCCAAGATAATCAAGATATGGCTTGTGCTGAACCAGGACAGCAAACATACCATGTCACTACTATATAATAAGACCAAAACAATGAGAGCTTATTAAAAACCAATCGCAGGAAGACATCAAGGACCAGACTAATAAAGTATTTCTACTTATTACAAATGTTATCGTTTTAAGTATCCAATATCTTTCAGCTACCAATAAGAGTAAAACCTCCCAAAGCCCAAAACATGATAATAGAATTTAATCTGTACAATCCACCAAATCAGAGAAACCAAATGCATAAAACTGAAATCACTATCCCATCAGCTAAAACTGTTCTTGCTCCTTCTACGAGTAAGTTCCACTATCTTTTCTAATTAATCATATATATGTGGGTGTGTGGGAGTACGTGTGTGTGTGTGTGCAAGACCTCTCTTCTTACTTCTCTACAGTAAGTTCAACATACTATATATTTAGGTTAAATTACTTAAATATATTGTGTCACCTCACAGTATCGAATTGGGCACACGAGACCGATGCCTTGTCTGTGTCGGTGTTACAGACAGCTTCTAACAGTTAAACTTAACTGAAGTGCTGGAGAAAATAGACTAGAGTAAATTACAGGGTCATTACATTTTCCAAAACAGCTTGTGATTGCTTTCTTCCTAGCCTTTCATGTTGTAATGCATCACTGGCCTCTTGATACTTCTCATACATTTTAGCTAGCTGTGGCAATCACACAATAACATGATTTTGACAAACGGATTAAAACAAACAAAAAAAAATATGAAACTTGCAGATGAGAACACCCTTACACTCCATCCGTCGCGCAAAAGTGATGCCGCCAATGCCGTTCCTGAAATGCCTGCTGGGATTTTAGGGACGATCATACTGTTATCCCCACTTCTCTCATCCTCCATCCCACATATCAGTCTGCGAACCAACAAAACAATTAACCACCACATACGGATTACTAGAATTCAATGGCAAGACCGACACCAGTAAGACCCAAACTAGCAACTAGGTCCCTAGAAAGATGTACACAGATTCTTATTTTCAGAGACACAGACTTCACCTTCCGTTGTAAATTCCAACTCATACAAAAAAAAAAAAACACAAGATTATCTGAAGAACATGCCAATGCATAAATAGGCTTTGATAACCGGATTATAATGGTAATAAGATGCCTGGAATATCATACGTTCATCAACTATGCCTAAACAATAATTCGAAAAACTAAAAGTCTAAGGTACATAATCCTCTGACTGTAGATGCCTACGCAGCTACAACATAAATGATACCTCAACCAGGCCCCAAGCCGTTTCATATCAGGTGATCGTAACTGCAGAACTATAGAACCAGGGTATTCTAGGGAACACCCGATCAACAACATGAAGTAAGCATGTACCCGTCACAAACTAGACATACCTTTCATCACCATAAGTGCTGAATGGAACAAGACTCAACTCGCCAGATTTCCTATTACTTTCAATTTCTGCTTCACACTTTTCAAGTTTATCTTTCAAGTTGTTTGCTTCCTAGAGCACAGGGATCACAATAACAGAAAAAGAGAAAAGAAGTTAGGTAGACAGATTCTCTATTACCTACGAGATGGACCTAAGAAATTGAATAGTACCTTTTCAATCTCATTTCTTGTGGCTACTTCCTTCTCAAGCTTCTCTTTATAACCATTTTCAACTTGATCCAAATGTATCTGAACACCAATTCATAGCAAAAAAAGGCACCACAAGTGAATACTAAATTACCGTCAATATCTGATAACTAATAGAAATACATAACAAATATTCCCACCTCCAATGCCCTGATCACACCCTCTAGCTCCCCTGCCTTTGTTGACCATTCCTCAGAACTCTCTTTATAGAGTTCAACCAGCTTTGTAACCTTCATATATGCAAAAGTAAAATAGCACGCATTTATTAACAGTAATAATGCCTGCCAGATGCCTAATTTTGACCACCATTACAACTGGATTCAAGGGCATATCCAGAGACAAAGTCGAAATAATAATACATTTAGTAGTATCAACAATGACGCAAGCACCAATATAAAAAATGTAATTTGAAGTTCAAAAATATCAGACAGTATCTCTTAGAAACACTAGAATATTGCAACATGGCTACCAGCACTTGCACCAAGAATATAAAACAAGGACTAACTTTTGGCGCTGTAATTCATCGTATTTGCCTATTCAAAAATACATCTATAGCCACAAAAAGTTCGCCCTTTACGGATCAACAATATCAGGCTCTTCTTTCACTGCTGATTTCTGCAAGACTTCACAGTTCCAAGCTCTAGAATCCTGACTTCAGAATATGATGATTTATAGGCTGTGATGGTGAGAGACAAAATCGGCCTATGTTCAAAATAAGGGTTTAACACCTTTATAGGTTGGCTAAGATTTGATAGAGTATAAGATTATCAAAATTAGCCTTTAACGCCTTCACAACTGCCAAAGTTAATATTCTGTTAACCTATTCAAGTTTAGTAAGTAAATGTAGAACATTCAAAATGGAACTTTCAATATATAATATAGCGGGTTACATATAAGCAAGTAGAGGTGTTAGAAACAACATGGTGCTGAACCCGGAAAATCAAGTTTTCAGAGCGGATTACATATAAGCAAGGACAGGTGTTAGAAACAACATGATGCTGAACCCGGCACATCGAGTTTTTTAGATATGAGATAAACAGGGATTGCCAAACTTTCATTGCACGGTCTGGTTCATTTTCCAGGCAACATCCTGTTTTCTGACTCCCTCCCACTTTCCTGTTTTCTTGTTTTTCAGTGTGTGTGTCCAGCAGTCTTAGTGTTGGTTACGACGACACAATGATTAACAAGTATCTGCAACCCAGTTAATGTCTCACGATGAAATATTCTCACTCAAGAGACGAGTGACAAATGACACATTTGAAGCTACATTGCTTTCTTCGTTAAGGAGGTTATGCTACAAAGCGGACATGTCCTTGCTCCTTCAGGATATAAGTATCTTCCTGACTAGCTTTTCAAGCAGTTAAACTCCTTGAAGAAAGACATATTCTTGATAAGGTTTTCATTACTCGACATCTAAAGGGGCCATACTTACTCACTTTACGTTTAACTAATTTCTTACCATGAGCAAGGTAATTAATATTAATACTCTAAGTTTTACCTATATTTCTGCCCAGGCCTAAACATTCATATGACTTCTGGATCCAGTAAATCAAACTACCGTCAGAAAGACATAACTGAAACAAAAGATACACTGAATGCAGCAGAGGAAGGAAGAATCAATAGGACAGGAACAAACACAGAGTACTCTCAAACCTTACCCAAAGGTGAATGCGGAAAATTTCAAAATCCACATGAGTATTATAGCAACATTTATTATGCATATCCTATTTCATATTAAAAGAGGAAGTGTAACTTTCTGTATACATTTCTCTAAAGACGGCACGAATACTCTGGTGGGACTTACCGTTGACATTTCAGCAGAGTAGCGCTCCTCATTCATAGCAGCAGCATCTTTGCATGAACATAATTCCTTCATGATAAATAAGATTGCCAATAATAAATAACCCGGTCGGGATGCAAACTATCAGGGGTGTTTCAAACAATTTTCATGCATTAAGTCAAAAAATTAAAAAAAAAAAAAAATAACCTCTTGCATTGATGTTAAACTCATTTCAAGCACCCTCACTCTTTCTTCATTCCACTTTAATGATCTAGAGCACTCATCATATTCCCTTTGAACCTGAGACGTCTTAATAAAGTTGTTAGACAAGTCGCGCTATGAAGAAAAAGTATCTGAAAAACTGAAAGAGCTTTGAAGAAAGATAAAGAACAATTACATTGGCAAGCTTGGAGGAAATCTGGGAGTCATGTTCGTTATGCGATCGGCGTAGCTCATTCAGGCTGCTCACCATGGCTGTTAACTCGTCATTAAGCCAAACATTGTGCCTCTCAGTCAATTCTTTCTCCTGCCACAAGGAACACTACAGATTAGGCATTTAAATCATGAGATGCAACATAAACACTCTTGCAGACAAAAAGTTGGAAGCTTAAATGACTATGCAAGTTTTCCAGCATTTAGCATGACGAAATGATAAGCTTTTGAAAACAACAGAGCCATAATACGAACTTCGAGATGGAGACAGATCTATTACACATATACGAAGGAAAGTAACTTCCACTGGAAGAAAGCTTCTTTCAATGTTTCACTCTCAAAATGGAAAGAAGAAAAAAGTTTGTAAATGGAATACAAATTAAAGTCACCTGTGATACACGAGCTACCGCTGCATTAGAACGTGTTATTTCCGCTTCGATGTCATGAATGCGAGCTTCTCTTTGAGAACCATTGTCTGTAAGATTCACCTTCAACAATGACACATGGGATGAAATTTAGACAAGAATGATGCACTATTCATTGCCAACATTTAAGCCTGGATGGTTGTGTTATGCATAAGATCAGAAAGAGAAAACCACCCAGTGAAAATCATTCTACCGAAAATGCATAGCAATTTCATTAATGACATTCCTCCTAGTGCAATACAGGGAAACACGGCAAGTCCAGGCGGAAAAGATAAATTAAAAAACTACACACGTACAATTTTTTCGAGATATGTCTTTAAAGTGGAATTCTTCTCCGTAATCTCCGCATCTCTTTGTTCAATCAATTCAAGTAACTGTCTATTAGACTTGTGAAGCTCAGAAACTTCAATGGATAATCTCTCAACGTCTCCATCTCTACCAATCTAAATATACAAATAAAATTAGACTTAAAACAATACACAATATCAAACCCTAAAAACCATAAATCACACATGAAACCCTAAAAACGAAAATAACTTACAGATTTAAGATGAAGTTGGTGTTTCTGAGACTGAAGTTCGGCAACATCAGAAATGTGTTGTTCAAGTGTAACAGCCAGTTGTTCCTTCTCCCCTTCAAGTTTGGCAAAATCAGAAGTAAGAGAAACATATTTTTGTTCAAGAAGTGAACAAGTTTGTTCAGCGGTTATCGATGAAGCATCAGCTTGTGCTTTTAGTGTCTCGATTTGTCGATAAAGATCTTTGATATACGAATCTGCCTTATCGACAACCACAGAAACATCGTTAGAACACCGAACGAATTCCTCATCCGTGAGGAATAACGGCATCCTGCTCGTATTAACGCAAAACCCTAATCAAAGCAGCAAAACCCTAAAACGAGCTTTAACAGAGAAAGAGAGAACCAAATATGAAAAAGGAGTATTCGAGAGAGGACGGGAGGGGAAGCGGTGGACGAGAAACTAGAGTACTCCTTTAACGTTTTGTTTTTGATGCAGAGGGGGAAATAGTTTGCTGGCATTTTTAAGGGCGACACCAAAAGAACTAGGGGCGATATAAAAGGACAAAAAAGGTCACCCAAGCGTAAATCTAAGCTAACCCTTATTTCCGATTTCTTGAAATGGCTAATACCTTTTTGTAATCGGTAGCCAACACCTCAATCGGTAGTTAAATAATAATTGGTAGTAAATATACACTCATTAGTTATCGATTAATGTGTGGATATTTCGGCTAATAAGCCCTTTTATAATCAGTAGCCAAAACAATAATCGGTAGCCACAAGATAATCGGTAGTAAATATAGACTCGGTAGTTACCGATTAATGTGTGTATGCCCTTTTATAATCGGTAGCCAAAACAATAATCGGTATCATTAAAGAGTAATCGGTAGATAATATAACTTGTAAACCTACCGATTATAAGTAGCCTCAGATTCAACCTTTGCCCAATTCCATATGTTTTGAGGGTACATAGCCAACCATAACCATTTAGTTTGTGTTTTGGATGTAGCCATAATAGGAAGCTAAATAGATTACAAAACCTCCCGATTATGGGTTGCCCCAAAATGAGATTTTTCTTAAATCCTTCAGTTGATGAATTTCGAAATCTGCCATAATCGTTAGATAATATAACTTGTAAACCTACCTATTATAAGTAGCCCCATATTCAACCTTGGCCAAATTCCATAGGTTTTGGGGTACATAGCCAACCATAACCATTTGGTCTGTGTTTTGGATATAGCCATAATCGGAATCTAAATAGGTTACAAAACCTCCCGATTATGTATTTTGAATCTACCACAATCGGTAGATAATCTAACTTGCATACCTACCGATTATAAGTAACCCCAGATTCAACCTTCGTCAAAATAGTCGTTGCAGTTAAACCTAATTGATGAAATAGCCGTTGGAGTTTTTTGGAAAAAGAAAAAGAGTCGTTGGTCCATAAACCTATATACAGAAACTCATATCTATCAACCCATTTGCACCAAACTCTTTCCTCTCTTGAGTTCTAATTTTGAAAACAAAAACATGGATATGCTTTTACCGAAGAAGAAGACTGTGTTATTTATAGAGCGTACATTGTGGTAACTGATCGTGTTCACAAGCTCCACAAATCAAAATCCGAAGAGCAGTTATGGAACCGTATCTTAATGGTATTTGAGGCGTTAGATGGTAATCGAATTCGAAGATCATCCAATGACATTAAGATGAGAAAGAATACGCTTGATAAGGAGATTGACAAACTTGAAGATGAGGAACGATTTGTTAGGAACGCTTTTCCTTGGTGGACGTATGAAAAATGAGTAAGTATCTTTGTAACTCCGGCTCACATAAACATTAGTTAGTACTAACTTGTTACTCATTCGTAATTTCAGAGAAATCTTGCTGATCGTCGGTATGTGGACCTCTACAGGAAACGATTTGAACATGAAGGATGTTACAAAATCAAGAGGGATAATTTCTATGGTCACTGGAAGTTATGATATTTCTTAATACTTTTAAGTGATTGTAAGAGTATGGATTTAGGTGCTTTTAAAATGATTGCAACATTAAGGTCTTTTAAACTTTATGTAATGGAAGTACATTAATTTAAAAGCTTTACCGATTACGGGTAATCGGTCGTTTATTTGGTTACACAAGCTTCCGTTTATCATAATAAGAAATTTTATGAGTGAACTTACTTTCCGATTATGGTGTTGTTTGGATACAGAAAACAAATTTTTCTTCACATACAATAATCGGAAGCACAATATAAAATAAACCTAACGATTATAATAATCGGAATCTAATGGAGTGAACTTACTTTCCGATTATGGTGTTGTCTCGATACAGGAAACAAATTTTCCTTCACGTAGAATAATCGGTAGACTATTGTATTACAAAACTCTTGATTATTATAATCGAAAGTTCAAGAAGTGAATTTACTTTCCGAATATGGTGTTGTTTGGATACAGGAAACAAAGTTTTCTTCACATAGAATAATCGGTAGACAACTATATTACAAAACTTTCGATTATTATAATCGGAAGTTAAAGGAGTGAACTTACTCTCCGAATATGGTGTTGTTTGGATACAGGAAACAAAGTTTTCTTCACATAGAATAATCGGTAGACAACTATATAACAAAACTCTCGATTATGATAATCGGATGTTCAAGGAGTGAACTCACTTTCCAAATCTGAATTTATTTTGCAAAATCCCCAGCATTGGGAGGTACGTATATAAATTAATCTTCCGATTGTGCATCAAAATTCAACAGTTTCATATCTCTGCATGTGATTTGCTTGCGACTCATCGTTAAATGCATAAAGGTAGCAATAAAATCATTCATAATCCATAAAACTAACCATTCACAAACCATAAACATAATGTACTAACTTATAATCCGACTCAAACCTTAAAAACGACATAATCCGTCACAAACATTGAAAACGACATAATCCGACATAAACTTTGAAATCCATAAAGTTAACAAAACATCGAGAGTTTAGTGGTTCCTATTTGCTTTGACTTTGCGACCTTTACTGCCTCGACGACTTGGAAAACCATCATCATTGGTTTCATCATTTGGAACTTCACCTTGAGTGCTCGATGAGGCCCGAGATCTTTTGTTCACCTTCTTTGCGGGTTTCTTGCCTTTTTCCCCGAACTGAGATGCATACTCTTCATTGTCAATGTTATCAATCAACTCTTGGTGCTTTTTTATCTTCTCAATTGGCACAGGCTCTCCGGACTTTATGCAACTAGTACACCGTTTGGACAAAGTCTTCAACCTCTCCCACTGTTTTTATACATAGCATAACATCAAACGGTTATTACTCAGATTTTGACCTGTAATATTAAACTAAAATAAGAAAACAATACGTACGAATCTATCAAAACTCGGAGGTTTATCTTTGAAGATACTCTTGTAAGGGGTTGTGGGCTTTGCTTTGAGATCACGGATTACACGAGGATGAGAAACATTCAGGTACCAATCCATATAGTTGGGAGCATTTTCAAAACCTTGGTTTACTGGTCTTTCACCACTGATCAAGTAATGCATCCTTTTATCCCGATGGGTTTTTACGTTTGGTTTACCCGAGTAGACCACTGTGATAGAATCTTTAGCAGACTCGCACTTTTCCATATCCAAAGAGAAATTTCCATGGATTTCCTCCTTTGGTATACCTTGTACGTAAACATGTTGTCGCATCACCCTTAAGGCATTGTGCATCACATATCATGTGGGGTGCCACAACGGTCCAAAATAAAGGGCCAAATCGGACCGAGCCACTATATGTCCACTAGCTCGGTCTTCCTTGTATAGATCAAAGCATACCTCTTGGGCTTTCAGTGAGTCCAAAATCTCCCTCAAACGAATCAGTTGCTGCTCCTTTGTCCTAAAATGGTTGTCATCGAAGACGTACTTTTTTCCTCTAGGGTCACCTTCCGCCCACGCGGGGTTTTCAATGGCCAATTGCAAGATAGGAAAGTGGTCGTAGATCCATGTCTATATTGTCATTTTTGCAAGTATTAGGAAATTGAGTCTTCAATGGTATAAAAACAAAAAACTAACCAAGTATGTAGAGTTAATAAAAAATACATGTAGTAGACTCACGTTCCCGGCCCTTTGCTAATTCCAATCCTCGACTCCTTTCTCAACTCTTCCATCAACCACGCATGGCATCCCGTGCCCCAAGAGTACTCATGCACTTTATTGAGAGGATCCAGAAGTTGTAAAAGGTTGACGTCGACCCGATTGCCACTGGTATTGGGGAAAATGACACATCCCAGTACACATAAGAGATATGCGGTGGCCGCGTGGTTCACTTGCTCATCAATTAAAGTTCTTTTCTCTTATTTTTCCTTGGTTCCCTTGAACATATCCATCAGAGTACCCATGTCGAACTGTCTAGTTCTATACTTCATGCATCTATTGAACTCAGTTTTTGATGTTTCTTCATCCCAACCAAAACACTTATTAATTAGAGTATAAAGTTTGTCCCATTATAACTGCTTTGTGTACTCAGCCCTGACACCTTTGCCATGGTCAGGGAGTCTAAGAATCTGCATTACATCATCTGGGGTAATCGTCATCTCCCAAAACGTCATATGGAAGGTGTCGGTATCAGGATAAAGTCTCTCCACAAATGTCGATATAGCCATTCGGTCATGTTCCAACATAGAGTTCTCGGCAGCATTAGCCAACCCCGAATTAGCAATAATTGTCTTGAACCTTTCACATTCATCGGATAAAGACCAATCCAGCATTTTAGTTGGTGCGGCGGTGGGTTTGAGTATTCGAACCGCATCAGAATTGTTAGAGCACTGCTTTGACGAACTTGCATGCGTTGCTATCTCAAGCATGTTTGTCAATGTTAGTGATCAAAACTATAAGTCTTGATTTCTAGTGTACTATAGCTAAGTCTCGGACTAGGATAAAAAGTGTAATTGAGCTATGGAACTCCATGGCGATCATCATACAAGACGAAGAGCTACTCAAGGAACTGGTGGAACTTCATCGACTAAAAGGTATGTGGAGACTTGAACTTATCTGTCACTCAAAATTCTATCTACTCTATCTCCTATCTTGAGACAAAAGTCGTTTTGCTATATAGACTTTGATTATACACATTTGCTATTTCTAGCCGAGTTTATCTCGCTTATCTATTTCTCGAAATATGTGTTGGTAAGCTTTCGCTTTAGCAAAGTTCATCTTTACCTAGTGACGAAAGTCATGTTATGTTTCAATCACTTTGAAAATGGCTTTGACGAAAAATGGTTTGTGAATAACAACTATATAACGTCCTCTCACTGGTGGAAAATAGGTATTATACCACCCACATCCGAGACCCTCACTGACCGTAGTTGGACCGTTGACCAAATTTAACGGTCTCTGATATGGTAAAAACACGGAAAAAATCCGAGAGCTTATGTAGCGGTCTGTGAATAACTAAATAAATTTACCATTCTGCCCTCCAATTTAGAGACCCTTAAACTCCGACGTAGATCTGGTGGTATTGTGTCAGGAACTTTGGGCCCACTCTATGTATGGCCAAGATTGAGCAATCTGAGATACAGAAGTGAGCGGGCACGTGGATGAAAAAAAAACCTTATCTGGTCACCCCACCTCATATCTTTCCATCTCTTTCACCATTGCTTCTCTCTCCATTGCTTCTCTCGTTTCAAACAACTAAAAACCCAGGCTTTCTGGAACAAAGATCAATCCAAGAAGAAAAATCCCACCATGATTAAATCATATTACTAGTGAAGCTCTAACCTTTAATTTCGAGATTCCTCTCAATTGAATCAAAATGAAGAATTTTTTTCAAATCAGCGTGAAGAATTTTTTTCGTTTAGAAATTAATGTAAGTTGGAAATCTTCTTGGGTTTAAATCAGATACAATCGATTTAGAACTGTTATGTAGAAGATTTATCCGTACATTTTTTCAATGTTTCGTGATGTTAGTTTGCTACAATCTAAGGATTTATCTTTTTTTTTTTTTCCAATTTGGGATTTAGGGGTTTCCTGATGAGGATGGATGTAAAAGTCATTAGATGTTCAATTTGTAGAAACTTCACGTCAAGGTAGTGCTAATGGAGATGTTCTTCCAACTTCTAATAGAAATAGGGCTTGAACGTTATTTTTGATCAATTAGATTCGGGGTTTTTAATGTGATGTGTGTGCTTTGCAGATGGAAGTTATATTAAGAACGAAACATTGAATTCGATTATACCAACTTCCGTATATGAAATTCAAGTATAATTTTTATTATTTCTCTCTTCAGACTAGATCTGTTTTTCAATTTTGAAACCCTAGATTTTTATATGTAGGTTGATATTTGTCATGTTTCTTTGCAGGTGTTGCTTTCAGAAACAATCTAATGAAAAGATGAGGTAATTTATTCAATTTTCTTAATTAATTCTTGAATCAATGGGGAGGGTTTTATGAATGGAATGGTCAAAATTATTATTTTAGGTTATAAGTTTGTGGATGAAGGTGAATTGAGGAATTCTAATTTGAGTAATGTTATGGGTTTGATCTTTTTTTCATGTAGTATTATTAATTAATGATTTTGATGTTGGGTTTAGAATTTTTTTTTTAAATTGGCAGAAGTTCTTTATATAATTTTAGAATATCTTGGCTTATGTTTTGCTATAATTTTTCAATAATGTATCACGTTATGTGTCGTCATCAAAGTCTTCTTTTAATACTGATTTGATTGTTCTTTCCATGCAGGTAATCGATTTCTATGGTTAGTTTTTATTTCCATCGCACAACGATTGTTTTTAGCCCACTGATTAAATGTCCCCTGTTTGGTTGTTTTAATCGACTTTGAATTGTTTTTGTTTTGTTTTCTGTTGATTGCAGTTGGGTCATTCTTAGATGCCATGGCAACAAACTTAAAGTGGATTGTTTTTAGGAGCTGTTGTTGTATCAATTTCAGGATCTGTTGTATTTGATTCATATTTAGATTCTCTCTAGGAAGTCTTTCAGGTAGGAGAGAAAATTTTCTGAGTCACTCCAGCCATATGTTATCTGTCTTACAAATTAAGGTAAGTTCAAATTTTCATTGATACTAAAATTATGCTAATTGATTTTGTTTCTGGAGTGGAATATTGAAATGAGTTTGTGTATTTTACAGGACTTAGGTTTGTGTAGTACTGGATACTAGTGTTGCTAAACATTTTCTCTGTAGTTTGCTTATGAAGATGCTAGAAGTTGAACATCCAGGTGCTAAGGTAATATCGATACATTAGGAATGCGTACATTTTTTATTCTTTGGGTTTGTTTCTGTTCTTGATAAGGATTAATTTTCAATTTTAGTTTGAGTTATATGCAAATGGATCCACTAAATGTTGATTGTAATGTCGCTTCAATTTATCATACATTTATTGAGGAAGTTCCTTATGTGAATGAGGTTAATCACAGGGTTTAAGCAGTGGCTCTTGCTATGTCACTTTCCTTGTCGAGGAGAAGGACGTCAGTATCTCAAACTTGTGGGAATGCAGGGCTATTTTGCGTAGAAGTGGTGTGGCTGAAGCTCTCACTACGAACCACAGTTCGATGAGAAGATGAGTGGAACAAAGAACAAGGTAGTTATGTAGTAGATCACGAACTACTTAAGAAGCAAAATTGTTGAGTTCTTGTAATGTTTTTGCCTTGTAGAATATGGAATGAAGTCACATGTATTGGAAAGCAATTAAATTCATGTCATATGTTTGTGTAGGTAATTTCTTTAGTCATTATACTATGTGGTTACTGTACTAGTGATGTGCTATAGGTTCATGTCGAATCATAACTATTCAATCATGTTGTTGGTTTCAGGGAGCACAATCTTAGGAAGGTGCTTCTGCGAAATTAATAACTTGAATTGTGTAAGCTCTTCTTCTCAAGCACCAAATATTGTCACTCGTGCTTGATACAAAGCCTAAAAGATATTAAAAAAAGAAAGGTAACTGTTCTCTATTGTTTTCTTTGATATATCTTAGAAATATTAACTTGAATTGTGTGTGCAGATGGTTTTTATGGAATCTTCTTGTCTTGGTTCCTTTTTCGAACTAACTTGAATGGCTTGGCAACATAGGCTAGTTTAGTTGCTTATATACATAGTTAGAGACACTTTTCTTATATGGGTTTATAAATGGTGTGATTTCTGAAACGCATTTCTACTGTGTCCTATAATTGTTTGTTGAAATGCCTCAAAGAATTACTATTAAAAGCATGATTGTATAAATGGGTTATCCTCATGTCATGGTGTCTTTAAACAAGTATAAAGGTTCCATCATGACATGGGTTAGCCTCAAGTTGAACTAGATAGTTATAGGTAATTATCCAACGACTTTAGGAAGATATTTCTCGTCGAATTTGGATGAGCGCCTAGGAAAATATACATGCTTTAGTATATGCAGTGAAAAGCAACAAAAATGATTAGTACCTACAATTGCGTGAACAAAAATGATTCAGTACATTTTTACTGGGATTTTGTCAATGCTTTCTTCACGAGACATGTTTATCTAGATCTCCTCTATAATCTGTTAAAACAGCATGATGTTTGGACTTATAAATTAGAAGTTATAGCTTGAAACGTACATGTAGTCACAGCTGAGTTTTCCTGAAGGCAGCACCTGACACAGTCTTGTCTTGTGATTTTGAAGCATTTACACTTTTAATTTGGCATGAGTTCCTTCTAGGAAGTTGTAAAGGGTTGTGAGAGCTTTCGGGAAAGGTGTAGCATGCTTGATTCAGGTCATTAATTTAGGAGTTATCGCATTGCAAAAACAGCATGTTGGTGCTGAAATTTCTGGAAAACGGCTCTGTTGGGATTTTTCTCATGATACGTTCCCACATTTTTGAATAACTTAGAGCATGAATTAGCTCGGGACTTAAACCAAGAACTTTTAGATATTTATGAGAAATTTTCCGTGAAGAAAGTAATTAAGAGACTTTATATTGCATTAAGGTAGATGTTTTTAACATGTAAATGGCTCTTGATATACTGTGTGAGTAGGGAAGAAATTCCAAATAATTCTTATTTTGCAAGCATTTTATTTAGTCTAAGAAGATTATAAATCCTTGAGTTTGGTTTACTTTGTGCACCTGACTTATCCATTCTGAATTTGGTATGTATGTGTGTATGGTTGTCGTCTATGGTGGCACAGCCAGGTGAAATGTTAATAACTTGGTGTTTTTAATCTGATTATTGATTATAAAATGTTTCATGAAATTATATTTGAGTCATGAGATTGTCATTTATAAACAAGTGCTGGACACATAATACCTTTATCTGCATTCATAATAGGAGAAGACACTCGGACATTGTGGAGTGACAAGTGACAACAGACTACATAAGCAGCAGAAATCTCAATGATAAACAGTAAGTTCTGTCCCTAAAAGACCCTCTTCATCTTTACCTAGCTAGAGCCTTATTGGTGCTTACTTAGACTTGATCATCTTGTTAGTCAATGTAGCCTTATTCAACCCACCTGGTGCTCTAAATAGCACAAGTTTGGTGTATTCTATGAAGCATATTTTATTATATTAAAGTTTTGTGAGTTCATAATTCTGTTAGAATGCGAATCTTTAGTCCTTAGAGGTACCCGAGTGTTGGCATTTTTTCGATTGATAATTACTTACATGAGTTTCGTTGTGTGTTTGTCTTGCAATGGTTACTTTAGTGTTCATACTTAAATTCTGAACTCATTATGAAATGTTTTCTTGGAAAATGTATTTCGATGCAACCTTTCTTGATAATATTACGCTTAGCGTTTGATGTCATTGTGACATTCTATTTCTGTTTACATCACTGTATTTTTTAACCAAAGGAATACCAAACAGATAAGGCAGCCTTAGAACGGAAAAGTAGAGATGCCTCATGCACCTTATTCTTTGTCTAAGGCAGAAAGGGAAGTCATCTGTAAAACTCTTAGCACACTTAAAGTTCCAATTGGTTACAGTGCGAATTGGAAAAGGAAAGTATGCTTGAAAGACTTCCAATTAACCTGTTGCCTGTTGATACGAGCTTGAACATTATTCCCCTTTGATATTAGTATTTGCATACCAAAAGCATTCCACAAAAGTAATTCCCTTATAGTCCTTTTCTTTTCCTGAATTCCCAGCTTTCTCCATTTATGTTTTCACTCTTGTTGCATGATTGTATACCTGCTACGGATGAGCCAACTGATGTTTACATGACCTAGATATAGGTTTAATCTCTCAAATTACCTCACATGTGCTGGCAGCATTAAAAGAATGAATATGAAGTATATTATGGTAACTTAATCTTTCTCTACTGTGTATTATGAACTAAAGGAAGTCATTGCGCTGTTGTTGATTTGTTTTGCAGGAACGATGTTCTTTGTCGTATGTGAACCAGGGATACAACACATGGATGCTCAACTTGATATCATTTATGAAGTATTGGCTAAGTTCACCGTCATCGGAGGAGCTTATCGTTTTGTTGTTTAACATGTTGTTTTTAGCTTATTGTCTATTAGTTTAGCATCTTGCTGTTATACTACTAGCCAGCTATCTTGGACATGTATTGTCTTGAACCAGAATTTCATCTTTTTTGTGTAATTTTAAACCCAATGAATAAAATGAATGAATGTGGAATTCTAAAGTTTCAGTTTGGGTTTTATTTGAGTTCTGTTTGACTTGACTTTGCCTTGACTTTGACTTGACTTTGACTTGACTTTGACTTGAGTTCCATTTGACTTTTATGCAGTCAGATTATTTCACATAGCCATTCAGGCATTTCAGCAAATCTGAATCTATATTTTTTTTATATTATAATTTAAATCTGAGACCCACAACTAAGGGTCTGTACCTTGTTACCCTTAAAATCAGTCGTTATTTTGAGACCCACGGATAAAGGTCGAACAAAACAGGGACGCTTTATCCGAGACCCCAACAGAGACGGTTAAAAATGGTCGTATAACTCGTATATATGACTTGTCCTGACCGTCGCGGAACTTCTATTTTCCACTAGTGTCTAAGAATGTTTCAATCATTGAAATGAGAGTTTAGATTATATAACCATTGTTGGATATAAGCATTGTGTGGCAACACGTATATGCATAAGTCCTTATTCCTTGAACCAAAGTATGCGTACTTTGTTGATCAGGAAAACCAGAACAAGAGTCCGCGAACTGGCGGAGGTTCTCATCCCGAGAATATCTGCTGGAGTTTGTGAACTCCTTCCGAGAACTTAAGTCCGCGAACTTGAATTGGTTATATCTAAAGACGATTATTTGTGAACTTATATTTATATTAACTAAGGAATGCAAATTGCAAACCGTGGCTATAAAGTTCATGAATCAATTCGAGTGAATCAAATCGTTTTTGCTTCGATTGTGTCTTGTGTAGTATATAAGATTTATATAATTGAACAACTCTCTAACTAGTTCATTTGAGTCATTTGAACTAGTTATGGTGAAGAATAATATGGTTGATATGAAAGTGCTCATATGGCTAACCATTTGGTTAACTACTGTGGAACCAACAAATGTACATGTTTGGGTACGGTTACACAAACCTAAAATTGTGCATTTCATTTGTGTGTAACAAGCTAAGTTTTCGATCTAACGGTTGAAAGATATTAGCTTTAATCTAATCAGGTTATACATCTAACGGTAAATATTGAATGCTTTGTTACCAAGCTAACATTGATCGCAAACCCTGATTTGAAAGACTATATAAGGGAGAAATCTAGCAATTGGGAAACCTAATCCCCACACCTTCCGTGTGATACTAGTTGTGTTAGTTAGAGTCGATTCTCCTTTAACCTTTGGTTTCTTCTTAAAAACCAGGTTAACGACTTAAATACTTCATTGGGATTGTGAATCCAGACCGATAATACTTTCTCGTAGTTGTGTGATATGATCTTGCATATTCTATCGTGTTGAGTACAATCGTAACGATTGGCTTGAGATTAATATCTCCGATAGGCAAGATATAAAAGTAGTCGCAAACATCTTCGTCTCATCGTTTGTGATTCCACAATATCTTCTTTCGCCGCGTCGATTAAGATTATTGTGAGGTGATTGATAATATTAGGCTGTTCTTCGGGAATATAATTTCGGGTTATCAATTGGTTCCTGTTCACCTTGATTTATCAAAAGACGGAACAAAAGCTTGTAGGTATTTATGTGGGAGACAGAGTTATCTATTACCGTAGACTTTTCCGTGTGATACATATTTTTTTATTAAAGTCTTCGACTTTGGGTCGTAGCAACTCTTAGTTGTGGGTGGGATCAGCTAAGGGAATCAAGTGTGTAGTATCCTGCTGGGATCAGAGACATAAGGAGCGCAACTGTACCTTGGATCAGTGTGAGATTGATTGGGGTTCAACTAAAGTCCATACCGAAGTTAGTTTGTAGTAGGCTAGTGTCTGTAGCGGCTTAATACAGTGTGTGTTCAATCTGGACTAGGTCCCGGGGTTTTTATGCATTTGCGGTTTCCTCGTTAACAAAATTCTGGTGTCTGTGTTATTTCTTTTCCACATTATATTTTGTTATATAATTGAAATATCACAGGTTGTGCGTTTGAATCAATCAATTGGAAATCCGACCTTTGGTTTTTGATTGAAATTGATTGATACTTGAACATTAGTCTTTGGTACCGTTCAAGTGATTTCTCTTGTATTCAATTAGACTCGCAGATTTCTATTTGCTTGAGTAATAATTGAATCGAGAAATAGAGATATAACTCTTTGATATACTTTATTAAGATTGAGTCTAGTTGATTCTCTTGAAAGTATATTCGAGTTAGTCCATACAAATTGCTAATCGAAATATTGGGTGTGGTTGTTGTACCCCCGCTTTTTCAATTGGTATCAGAGCCGGCAAACACTATAAACCTAATAAGTTTGTGTTTGTTTGATCCTTAAAAATTACCCTATGGGAAATTTCTTTGGAAAACTTGCTTTTGGCATCTGTAACGCACGCCAGAATCTCTTAAAGATTGGCCAAAGATTATTATGGACAAAACTTTTGGTGTCTCATGATAATCTCGGTTCATCTAAGTTCTTGGTAAACGGAGATGGTAAGGACCAATCTAGAGAAAAAATCATAAAGAAGAGAAGATTGAAAAAACGTTCATTACGCTCGAAGATATGGAATCTCACTAGATTAACTCTTGATCGGTTTGAGAAATACTATCGTTATGGATCAACTGACAAAGATCTCTTTAGAGCTTTTGAAAGCGTTCTCAGATTCTTAGGAAAACTTAATTCTGTTAAGATTAAGAATCAACGCGACAAAAGTTCTGTACATGTTAAACCATGGAATGATATTGTACAGACTAGAAATCGGAAGAATCTTCTTTCTAGTCAGATCAAAAGGAAGATAAAAATCTCTGACAGCCCTGATTATCATCATTACTTTGATTATATCACAGGGGCTTCTTATAAATATCAACCAAAAATGTTGCATGAGGATTCCTCTGAACATTATGCCTCTCGGTAACATGTTTGGCATTACCCCATTCGTACATATCTTGGAATGGGGCAAGAAACTGGTTTGATTTATGTACAGTTAATGTTACTCTACCTTTTGGAGTGTCAAATGGAGCTTTCTACTGCATCTGTCTCCTCTTAATATTTGTGGTGTCATGGAATGCACAACTTTGATGTGCGAACATCAAATAAAATCACATTCCTTTTGTGGGTTGAGGTTCATAAACGGGTCCAAGCCCATTAGTGAGCCTATAAATAAGAGGTACGCGGACCTTTTTCTTCCTCCCATCAGTCCGCGTACGTGAACTTTCTAGGGTTCATATTTTTCTCTATTAAATCTTTCTTGGAGGAAAATAAGACAAAGGAGTGGTCAAAGTTCATTCCAAGTAAGTAATTTCCTCTTGTTCCTATCCAATTTCTAGATCTCATGATGAACTTCAAGGTTTCAAAAAGAACTTCAAAAAGTTTGGGTTCCTCTAGCATGAATCTTCCTTTGGACCAAAATTCTCTTAGGATTAAGTTTTGTTAATGATTTTGTGCTAATACTTTTGAAAGGACTTCATCCATGGGTTTTATTGTAGAAAATAAATTGGATTTATCTAGTGAACATAAAAGGATTTAGTTTGCTTTGAAAAATTCAATCTTGGAAACATCTTTGATGGTCTTGGCCAAGATTTTGATTCTCTTAGAAGAATTTTCCGTACCAACATTCATGATGTTGATCTTGAAAAGATGGAATTCAAATCCATGATAAATAGAGAAAGATTTCTTATCAATAGAGAGTTGATTTCAAAGATTACCAAAATCCCGTTGGGAAACTTACGTCTACCTAAGGCATATTATGAACAACCATCATGTGATGACATCTCTCTTGGTATTTGCGGTAAGAAGGTTGCTTGGAATCAAGGGAAGTTTCTTACTAATGTTCTTAGTGTTCCCTTGATGGCTTTCGGAAAACTTGGTATCTCCAATCTTTGTCCCTCCACAATTGAGAATTCTCGATGGAGTCGCGAGTTTGCGGAATTAGTCTATTTCCTTGAGTTGGGTGTTCTAAGTCTCGATATTTGTGGATTCATCATTTTTCAAATGACTTCGATGACATCACCCATCAAGAAGTTAGGTTACCCTTGATTGATTAGTAAGATTTGTCGTGATCGTGGTTTTGATTCATTGGCAATTCTCTGGGGTTCCCAAACCTGTTCGTCCATGTACCTTCAGACTTATAAGGGAGAATGTGTGCAAAGACAAAGAGATGATTCCCTTGATGATTTGACCATACCACCTTGAGTCTTCTTCAAAAAGTTCACAAAGGTGTGTGTAAGGTCATATGCAAGGGTAAAGTGTGTGCAAGAACAACTGTCATTGGTTGCAACTAAGTTTCCCGAGCTCAAGGAAGAATTGAACATGATTCAAGCATCTTGGAGTGTTTCCGATGATGAAGATGATTAGTAATTTGATCCTTTTCCCTAGTAAATCTTCTATTTTCTTGTTTTGTTTAGAAGAATAACTAGAGTTTGGAATAGTCATTATTGTGATTACACATAGCTATGTCCAACGTTTTCATCTTCATGTTTTTAGGTTTATTTGTTTAAATTCTAAAATTGTTTGGAAGATGATTTTTTCAGTATTAATCTTTATGGTTTTATATATTGCAATTTGTTATGGGATATGTGTGTTTGCTTCCGTGAACTGTGATTGTCCCATACCTTGTCAAAAGTTAAGTCTTTCATATGTCGATATGCATGGATTGATAAAAGAATGAATGGACTTTAAACATCACAAAAGGTTGAAGCCTATTATGTCATTATTGATAGAAGATAGGATGATCTTTTGTTGACAAGGATTATGTCTATTGTATGTCATTGTGCGAATAGTGATGGAAAATATAATGAATCCTTGTATATTCCGCAATATTGATCTTCCCTGATCCATATTTTATGTATTACTGTGAGGCTCCGTAAGTTATCTTATGTCGAGCATGATCAATTAAATTCATCACTTTTGTGGTTAATTTGGTTGTATATTTCTGATTAGATTAATTATGGGTTCTCTTGTGATTAATATAATTGAGTATTTTTGGATTCAAATTCATATTCGTATGTGATTTGTTATGTCCAAAATAATCCTTATTTTCTTTTGAAGTTAAGGTCGCTCTTGTTGTTCTTTCGGGAATTTCATTTTATGGGGGAGAGTTCTTAATTGAACTTGTGCTTAATTGCCAAATCTTTGTGGGGAGTGCGGTTGTGGAATATTAAAAGGGTCATCTTGTATCTTTATAAACTCCTTGATGAATGCATCTAGCTTCGGATTTATGATTGCATCTAACAATTTGATATATGCTTCCTTTTGGTCATGAAATGTCTCTTTTGGAAATTTCATTAAGATCCCGTTTTCGTACCTTTACCAATTTATTGAAAAAAAGAGGGAGAATTAATATGTACTTCACACTACAAATACATATGGTTTTCGGATCATTATGTAAGGAGGAGTGGTTTCCATGTGAGATGGAGTATGACCAAGGGGGAGTGATACATCTCACCATAGTATCATTTTCGAAGTTGTGATACAATTGAACTTTGATGCTACATAATGATACTATGACACTATATAACAATGATTGAGAATTATGTTTTCTCATTGTTATAGCTACGGATTTTCAACAACGATGATGCTGAACTTACAACCTTTGGGATCATTGGAGTACTTGGAAGTGACGAAGATTTCGAGTAATGTTGAATATTAGGCATGTGGAATAGGAGCTACAAAAGTTTATTTATTTTTGTATTCCATGTGTATTGATAGTTGTCACTAAAATTGACAAAGGGGGAGATTGTTAGAGCACTGCTCGGTCGAACTCGCATGCGTTGCTATCTCAAGCATGTTTGTCAATGTTAGTGATCAAAACTATAAGTCTTGATTCCTAGTCTACTATAGCTAAGTCTCGGACTAGGATAGAAAGTGTAGTTGAGCTCAAGAACTCCATGGCGATCATCATACAAGACGAAGAACTACTCAAGGAATTGGTGGAACTTCATCAACTAAAAGGTATGTGGAGACTTGAACTTATCTATAACTCAAAAGGCTATCTACTCTATCTACTATCTTGAGACGAAAGTCGTTTTTCTATATAGACTTTGATTATACACATTTTCTATTTCGAGCCGAGTTTATCTCACCTATCTATTTCTCGAAATATGTGTTGGTAAGCTTTCGCTTTGGCAAAGTTCATCTTTACCTAGTGACGAAAGTCATGTTATGTTTCAATCACTTTGAAAATGGCTTTGACGAAAAATGGTTTGTGAATAACAACTATATAACGTCCTCTAAGAATGTTTCAATGATTGAAATGAGAGTTTAGATTATATAGCCATTGTTGGATATAAGCATTGTATGGAAACACATACATGTATAAGCCCTTATTCCTTGAACCGAAGTTTGCGAACTTTGTTGATCAAGAGAACCGGAACAAGAGTTGTGAACTCAGTCCGCGAACTGGCCCGAGAATATCTGCCGGAGTTTGAGAACTCCTTCCGGGAACTTAAGTCCGCGAACCCAATCCGCGAACTTGAGTTGGTTATATCTAAAGACGATTGTTTGTGAACCTATATTTATATAAACTAAGGAATGAAAATTGCAAACCATGGCTATAAACTTCATGAACTGATTCGAGTGAATCAAGTCGTGTTTGCTTTCACTGTGTCTTGTGTAGTTACATAAGATTTCCTTGCAATTGAACAACTCTCTAACTAGTTCATTTGAGTCATTTGAAAGTTATGGTGAAGAGAATATGGTTGATATGAAAGTGATCATATGGTGAAGAAGAAGAACCAACAAATGTACAAGTTTGAGTACGGTTACACAAACCTAGAGACGTGCATTTCATTTGTGTGTAACAAGCTAAGTTTTCGATCTTACGGTTAAAAGATATTAGCTTGAATCTAATCTGGTTTTCATCTAACGGTAAATATTGAATGCTTTGTTACCAAGCTAACATTGATCGCAAACCATGATTTAAAAAACGATATAAGGGAGAAATCTAGCAATTGGGAAACCTAATCCCCACACCTTCCGTGTGATACTAGTTGTGTTAGTTAGAGTCGATTCTCCTTTAACCTTTGGTTTCTTCTTAAAAACCAGGTTAACGACTTAAATACTTCATTGGGATTGTGAATCCAGACCGATAATACTTTCTCGTAGTTGTGTGATATGATCTTGCATATTCTATCGTGTTGAGTACAATCGTAACGATTGGCTTGAGATTAATATCTCCGATAGGCAAGATATAAAAGTAGTCGCAAACATCTTCGTCTCATCGTTTGTGATTCCACAATATCTTCTTTCGCCGCGTCGATTAAGATTATTGTGAGGTGATTGATAATATTAGGCTGTTCTTCGGGAATATAATTTCGGGTTATCAATTGGTTCCTGTTCACCTTGATTTATCAAAGAACGGAACAAAAGCTTGTAGGTATTTATGTGGGAGACAGAGTTATCTATTACCGTAGACTTTTCCGTGTGATACATATTTTTTATTAAAGTCTTCGACTTTGGGTCGTAGCAACTCTTAGTTGTGGGTGGGATCAGCTAAGGGAATCAAGTGTGTAGTATCCTGCTGGGAATCAGAGACATAAGGAGCGCAACTGTACCTTGGATCAGTGTGAGATTGATTGGGGTTCAACTAAAGTCCATACCGAAGTTAGTTTGTAGTAGGCTATGTCTGTAGCGGCTTAATACAGTGTGTGTTCATCTGGACTAGGTCCCGGGGTTTTTATGCATTTGCGGTTTCCTCGTTAACAAAATTCTGGTGTCTGTCCGTGTTATTTCTTTTCCACATTATATTTTGTTATATAATTGAAATATCACAGGTTGTGCGTTTGAATCAATCAATTGGAAATCCGACCTTTGGTTTTTGATTGAAATTGATTGATACTTGAACATTAGTCTTTGGTACCGTTCAAGTGATTCTCTTGTATTCAATTAGACTCGCAGATTTCTATTTGCTTGAGTAATAATTGAATCGAGAAATAGAGAGATATAACTCTTTGATATACTTTATTAAGATTGAGTCTATTGATTCTCTGAAAGTATATTCGAGTTAGTCCATCCACATTGCTAATCGAAATATTGTGGTGTGTGTGTTGTCCCCCCGCTTTCAATTGGTATCAGAGCCGGCAAACACTATAAACCTAATAAGTTTGTGTTTGTTTGATCCTTAAAAATTACCCTATGGGAAATTTCTTTGGAAAACTTGCTTTTGGCATCTGTAACGCACGCCAGAATCTCTTAAAGATTGGCCAAAGATTATTATGGACAAAACTTTTGGTGTCTCATGATAATCTCGGTTCATCTAAGTTCTTGGTAAACGGAGATGGTAAGGACCAATCTAGAGAAAAAATCATAAAGAAGAGAAGATTGAAAAAACGTTCATTACGCTCGAAGATATGGAATCTCACTAGATTAACTCTTGATCGGTTTGAGAAATACTATCGTTATGGATCAACTGACAAAGATCTCTTTAGAGCTTTTGAAAGCGTTCTCAGATTCTTAGGAAAACTTAATTCTGTTAAGATTAAGAATCAACGCGACAAAAGTTCTGTACATGTTAAACCATGGAATGATATTGTACAGACTAGAAATCGGAAGAATCTTCTTTCTAGTCAGATCAAAAGGAAGATAAAAATCTCTGACAGCCCTGATTATCATCATTACTTTGATTATATCACAGGGGCTTCTTATAAATATCAACCAAAAATGTTGCATGAGGATTCCTCTGAACATTATGCCTCTCGGTAACATGTTTGGCATTACCCCATTCGTACATATCTTGGAATGGGGCAAGAAACTGGTTTGATTTATGTACAGTTAATGTTACTCTACCTTTTGGAGTGTCAAATGGAGCTTTCTACTGCATCTGTCTCCTCTTAATATTTGTGGTGTCATGGAATGCACAACTTTGATGTGCGAACATCAAATAAAATCACACATTCCTTTTGTGGGTTGAGGTTCATAAACGGGTCCAAGCCCATTAGTGAGCCTATAAATAAGAGGTACGCGGACCTTTTTCTTCCTCCCATCAGTCCGCGTACGTGAACTTTCTAGGGTTCATATTTTTCTCTATTAAATCTTTCTTGGAGGAAAATAAGACAAAGGAGTGGTCAAAGTTCATTCCAAGTAAGTAATTTCCTCTTGTTCCTATCCAATTTCTAGATCTCATGATGAACTTCAAGGTTTCAAAAAGAACTTCAAAAAGTTTGGGTTCCTCTAGCATGAATCTTCCTTTGGACCAAAATTCTCTTAGGATTAAGTTTTGTTAATGATTTTTGTGCTAATACTTTTGAAAGGACTTCATCCATGGGTTTTATTGTAGAAAATAAATTGGATTTATCTAGTGAACATAAAAAGGATTTAGTTTGCTTTGAAAAATTCAATCTTGGAAACATCTTTGATGGTCTTGGCCAAGATTTTGATTCTCTTAGAAGAATTTTCCGTACCAACATTCATGATGTTGATCTTGAAAAGATGGAATTCAAATCCATGATAAATAGAGAAAGATTTCTTATCAATAGAGAGTTGATTTCAAAGATTACCAAAATCCCGTTGGGAAACTTACGTCTACCTAAGGCATATTATGAACAACCATCATGTGATGACATCTCTCTTGGTATTTGCGGTAAGAAGGTTGCTTGGAATCAAGGGAAGTTTCTTACTAATGTTCTTAGTGTTCCCTTGATGGCTTTCGGAAAACTTGGTATCTCCAATCTTTGTCCCTCCACAATTGAGAATTCTCGATGGAGTCGCGAGTTTGCGGAATTAGTCTATTTCCTTGAGTTGGGTGTTCTAAGTCTCGATATTTGTGGATTCATCATTTTTCAAATGACTTCGATGACATCACCCATCAAGAAGTTAGGTTACCCTTGATTGATTAGTAAGATTTGTCGTGATCGTGGTTTTGATTCATTTGGCAATTCTCTCGGGGTTCCCAAACCTGTTCGTCCATGTACCTTCAGACTTATAAGGGAGAATGTGTGCAAAAGACAAAGAGATGATTCCCTTGATGATTATGACCATACCACCTTGAGTCTTCTTCAAAAAGTTCACAAAGGTGTGTGTAAGGTCATATGCAAGGGTAAAGTGTGTGCAAGAACAACTGTCATTGGTTGCAACTAAGTTTCCCGAGCTCAAGGAAGAATTGAACATGATTCAAGCATCTTGGAGTGTTTCCGATGATGAAGATGATTAGTAATTTGATCCTTTTCCCTAGTAAATCTTCTATTTTCTTGTTTTGTTTAGAAGAATAACTAGAGTTTGGAATAGTCATTATTGTGATTACACATAGCTATGTCCAACGTTTTCATCTTCATGTTTTTAGGTTTATTTGTTTAAATTCTAAAATTGTTTGGAAGATGATTTTTTCAGTATTAATCTTTATGGTTTTATATATTGCAATTTGTTATGGGATATGTGTGTTTGCTTCCGTGAACTGTGATTGTCCCATACCTTGTCAAAAGTTAAGTCTTTCATATGTCGATATGCATGGATTGATAAAAGAATGAATGGACTTTAAACATCACAAAAGGTTGAAGCCTATTATGTCATTATTGATAGAAGATAGGATGATCTTTTGTTGACAAGGATTATGTCTATTGTATGTCATTGTGCGAATAGTGATGGAAAATATAATGAATCCTTGTATATTCCGCAATATTGATCTTCCCTGATCCATATTTTTATGTATTACTGTGAGGCTCCGTAAGTTATCTTATGTCGAGCATGATCAATTAAATTCATCACTTTTTGTGGTTAATTTGGTTGTATATTTCTGATTAGATTAATTATGGGTTCTCTTGTGATTAATATAATTGAGTATTTTTGGATTCAAATTCATATTCGTATGTGATTTGTTATGTCCAAAATAATCCTTATTTTCTTTTGAAGTTAAGGTCGCTCTTGTTGTTCTTTCGGGAATTTCATTTTATGGGGGAGAGTTCTTAATTGAACTTGTGCTTAATTGCCAAATCTTTGTGGGGAGTGCGGTTGTGGAATATTAAAAGGGTCATCTTGTATCTTTATAAACTCCTTGATGAATGCATCTAGCTTCGGATTTATGATTGCATCTAACAATTTGATATATGCTTCCTTTTGGTCATGAAATGTCTCTTTTGGAAATTTCATTAAGATCCCGTTTTCGTACCTTTACCAATTTTATTGAAAAAAAGAGGGAGAATTAATATGTACTTCACACTACAAATACATATGGTTTTCGGATCATTATGTAAGGAGGAGTGGTTTCCATGTGAGATGGAGTATTGACCAAGGGGGAGTGATACATCTCACCATAGTATCATTTTCGAAGTTGTGATACAATTGAACTTTGATGCTACATAATGATACTATGACACTATATAACAATGATTGAGAATTATGTTTTCTCATTGTTATAGCTACGGATTTTCAACAACGATGATGCTGAACTTACAACCTTTGGGATCATTGGAGTACTTGGAAGTGACGAAGATTTCGAGTAATGTTGAATATTAGGCATGTGGAATAGGAGCTACAAAAGTTTATTTATTTTTGTATTCCATGTGTATTGATAGTTGTCACTAAAATTGACAAAGGGGGAGATTGTTAGAGCACTGCTCGGTCGAACTCGCATGCGTTGCTATCTCAAGCATGTTTGTCAATGTTAGTGATCAAAACTATAAGTCTTGATTCCTAGTCTACTATAGCTAAGTCTCGGACTAGGATAGAAAGTGTAGTTGAGCTCAAGAACTCCATGGCGATCATCATACAAGACGAAGAACTACTCAAGGAATTGGTGGAACTTCATCAACTAAAAGGTATGTGGAGACTTGAACTTATCTATAACTCAAAAGGCTATCTACTCTATCTACTATCTTGAGACGAAAGTCGTTTTTCTATATAGACTTTGATTATACACATTTTCTATTTCGAGCCGAGTTTATCTCGCCTATCTATTTCTCGAAATATGTGTTGGTAAGCTTTCGCTTTGGCAAAGTTCATCTTTACCTAGTGACGAAAGTCATGTTATGTTTCAATCACTTTGAAAATGGCTTTGACGAAAAATGGTTTGTGAATAACAACTATATAACGTCCTCTAAGAATGTTTCAATGATTGAAATGAGAGTTTAGATTATATAGCCATTGTTGGATATAAGCATTGTATGGAAACACATACATGTATAAGCCCTTATTCCTTGAACCGAAGTTTGCGAACTTTGTTGATCAAGAGAACCGGAACAAGAGTTGTGAACTCAGTCCGCGAACTGGCCCGAGAATATCTGCCGGAGTTTGAGAACTCCTTCCGGGAACTTAAGTCCGCGAACCCAATCCGCGAACTTGAGTTGGTTATATCTAAAGACGATTGTTTGTGAACCTATATTTATATAAACTAAGGAATGAAAATTGCAAACCATGGCTATAAACTTCATGAACTGATTCGAGTGAATCAAGTCGTGTTTGCTTTCATTGTGTCTTGTGTAGTTACATAAGATTTCCTTGCAATTGAACAACTCTCTAACTAGTTCATTTGAGTCATTTGAAATAGTTATGGTGAAGAAGAATATGGTTGATATGAAAGTGATCATATGGTGAAGAAGAAGAACCAACAAATGTACAAGTTTGAGTACGGTTACACAAACCTAGAGACGTGCATTTCATTTGTGTGTAACAAGCTAAGTTTTCGATCTTACGGTTAAAAGATATTAGCTTGAATCTAATCTGGTTTTCATCTAACGGTAAATATTGAATGCTTTGTTACCAAGCTAACATTGATCGCAAACCATGATTTAAAAAACGATATAAGGGAGAAATCTAGCAATTGGGAAACCTAATCCCCACACCTTCCGTGTGATACTAGTTGTGTTAGTTAGAGTCGATTCTCCTTTAACCTTTGGTTTCTTCTTAAAAACCAGGTTAACGACTTAAATACTTCATTGGGATTGTGAATCCAGACCGATAATACTTTCTCGTAGTTGTGTGATCTGATCTTGCTGATTCTATCGTACGAGTACAATCGCAAAGATTGGCTTGAGATTGATATCTCCGATATTGAAATATAAAAGTAATCACAAACATCTTCGTCTCATCGTTTGTGATTCTATAATATCTTCTTTCGCCGCGTAGATTAAGATTATTATGAGGTGATTGATAATACTAGGTTGTTCTTCGGGAATATAAGTCCGGATTATCAATTGGTTCATGTTCACCTTGATTTGTCAAAAGACGGAACAAAACTCGTAGGTATATTTGTGGGAGACGGATTTATCTATTATTGTAGACTTTTCTGTGGGATACAAATTTGTTTATTAAAGTCTTCGACTTTGGGTCGTAGCAACTCTTAGTTGTGGGTGAAATCAACTAAGGGAATCAAGTGCGTAGTATCCTGCTGGGATCAGAGACGTAAGGAGCGCAACTGTACCTTGGGTCAGTGTGAGATTGGTTGAGGTTCAACTACAGTCCAGATCGAAGTTAGTTTGTAGTAGGCTAGTGTCTGTAGCGGCTTAATACAATGTGTGTTCAATCTGGACTAGGTCCCGGGGTTTTTCTGCATTTGCGGTTTCCTCTTTAACAAAATTCTGGTGTCTGTGTTATTTCTATTCCGCATTTTATTGTTTATCTTTATAATTTAAATATCACAGGTTGTACGTTAGATTCAATCAATTAGAATATCCAACCTTTGGTTGTTGATTTACATTGATTGATACTTGAACATTGGTCTTTGGTACTGTTCAAGTGATTTCTCTTGTATTCAATTTGACTCGCAGATTTCTATTTGCTTGAGTAGTAATTGAATCGATAAAGAGATATAAAACTTTTTGATATACTTTTTATAGATTGAGTCTTGTTGATTCTCTTAAAAGTATATTGGAGTTTGTCCATACAGATTGCTAAGCGAAATATTGGGTGTGGTTGTTGTACCCCCGCTTTTTCAATTGGTATCAGAGCAGGCAAACATGTTTAAGACCTTACAAGTCTGTGTTTTTAGCAATCTGAATCTATGGACAGAGGTGTTATCTCTATTAACGTACCACCAGTCTTCGATGGCTCTAATTACTTATGGTGGAAAATTGTTATGCGAGCTTTTCTTCAAGCACGTGATTTTCAATCATGGGTATATGTTGTTAATGGCTGTGATGCTCCCGTTGTGGCAGTTAGAGATGTAAATGTTCCCAAGGACATTAGTGAATACAGTCCTGCCGAGATACTTGTTGCAAAGAAAAATTACGACGGTTTGAATGCTATCATACATGTCATTACCCCAAATCTTCAGCACCATGTGTCAAATTACACTAGGTCTAAAGATGCATGGGATATCTTAGAAACCGTATTCGAAGGTAACTCCAGTGAAAAGAAAGCTAAGATTCAAAACCTTAATTCCGATTGGGAAAACCTTCATATGGCAGATGAAGATACATTTGATGAGTTTAATCACAAAGTGTCTGAAATTGTTAATGCATCTTTTGCATTGGGTAAGACTATTTCTGAAAAGGACATTGTGATGAAAATTCTCAGGTCGCTGCCATCTAGATACGACTCTAAGAAGCATGCCATCGTTGAGGGAAATAACCTGGATACACTTTCTAGAAACACTATGATAGGAAAGTTAAAAGTTCTTGATCTTGAAACAAGCAGAACAATTGCGTTCAATGTTGTGACCAATGTAAGTGTATCCTCTCACTTGTCTTGGGCTGATGAATGTTGTGCCAGTCATGTTGATTTTGATGAATAAATGATAATCAGAAAGGTCAAGAATTTAATAAAGGGGAAGTGTAAATGTGATGAATATTCATCTTCAGTTAATGCTTCAGATGATTCGATTACCACAAATTATCTCTCCTCTTCAACTTATGATTCAGAACTTGAGTATGACACAAAGTTTCTTGATCTCTTAAATAAAGAGATTCTTCAAGAGAACCTTCACCTAAATGCCTCGTTGAAGAAAGTTGAATCATCACTCAAGGCGAAAAATATTGAGATAGAGCGTCTTAATGATAATTTCGTCAGAACCACGTCTCTAAAGGAAGAAGATATTAACACTCTCAAGTATGACCTGCAAAGGTTATCTGGAAGCTCTGATAAAATTGCATCAATGTTATTTAGTCAGAGATCCTTTGGAAACACTAATGGTTTAGGGTTCAAAAGCAAAACTCAAAGCTCAAAGTTGTCCGTACCAACTAATCAAGGAACAACGATTGTTGATTGTTGTGTTAAACATGAAGAGTCACATAAAGACGAAAAATCCTCATTAATTTGTTCTTTTTGTGGACATTCAAAGCATGATCAGAACACTTGTTGGAGATTCAGAAGGAGCACTAAGAGAATCACCAACTTCAAGAGAACATGCAGAAAATGAATCTGGGTTCGGATAACCAAGCTCTTTTAAAAAAATCCAGATCTAGACGAGGTAAGAAATCTGTTTACTCAACAAACAGTGATAAGCCACGAAAAAATAAGAGGTGTGAGCATATGGCTCACTCAGTCGCCAACTAATGCTGGTGACCTCCGCATCCTCATTTTTTACTTGGGAAAAACGAGGTTTTCACTAAAAGTGGCTCAAGCCGTTGTTTTTTGTAATTCTTTTTCTTATATTTGTTAAGAAAATATTCTCCTAAGAAGATGGGAGGCGGATAATAAATCCTGAAAGACTTATTCAATGTCTTCTAGGGTTTTGTGTTCATAAATCCGTTTTTGGTTTTGTGTTCTCCCTTTCTCATTCCTTATCAAAAGACACAATTTCATGGCTCCTGTAGCTAGAGGCACCATAAGCAAGGATGCAGTCGAAGCAGTTAATGTGTATCTATGTAAAGGAATCTCTTCCTCAAGAGTGAAGAAAGTGAAGGCTACAAATAATGGAGAAAGTTCCTCCTATAACTACCTCTTGTCTTTTTATCAACTTGATAATAACTTCAGGGATTTGGTGAAAAATTTCATCAACAAAAGAAACAATTTAAAATCTCAAATTGTTTCGTCTTTAGAAGAGATAACTCACTATGAACAAATGTTGTCTCTAACAAAGAACACATTGCGTGAACTAAAAAGAGAACTTACTGAGTTGACAAATAATTCTGAAGACTTAGAGGAATTGAACGATCCCATAATCAATGGGTTTTTCAGTAATGAGAAGGAATTCTCAGTAGATGCTCTGAGAAAGATCTACAACGACTAGTAAGTCTTCGGATGAGAATTTTACTTTTCTTGTTTTATTTAGAAGAATAACTAGAGTTTGGAATAGCCATTACGGTGATTGCACTTAGCTATGTCCAACGTTTCCATTTTCATGTTTTTAGGTTTATTTGTTTAAATTCTAAAATTGTTTGGAAGATGATTTTGCGGTATTAATCTTTATGGTTTTATATATTGCAATTTGTTATGGGATATGTGTGTTGCGTCCGTGAACTATGATTGTCCCATACCTTGTCAAAAGTTAAGTCTTTCGTATGTCGATATGCATGTATTGATAAAAGAATGAATGAACTTTTGGCAAATACAAAGTTAAGCCTATTATGTCAATTATTGATGGAAGATAGGTTAAAATATTTTGTTTGCACGGATTATGTCTATTGAATGTCGTTATGCGAATAATGATGGAAAATATAATGAATCCTTGTGTATTCCGCAGTGTTGATCTTCCCTGATCCATATTTTTATGTGTTACTGTAAGGCTCCGTAAGTTTTCTTATATTTGAGCACTATCAACTGAGTTGATTATCTTCTTATGATTAACTCAGTTGTTGCTCCGTAAGTTCTCTTATTTCGAGCATGACAATTAAATTCATCACTTTTTGTGGTTAATTTGGTTGTATATTTCCGATTAGATTAATTATGGATTCTCTTGTGGTTAATCTAGTTGAGTATTTTTGGATTCAAATTCATATTCGTATGTGATTTGTTATGTCCAAAGAAACTTCTTTTCTCTTTTGAAATTAAGGTCGTTCTTGTTGTTCTTTCGGGAATGACATTATATGGGGGAGAGTTCTTAATTGAACTTGTGCTTAATTGCCAAATCTTTGTGGGGAGTGCGGCTGTGGAATATTATAGGGGTTACCTTGTATCTTTATAAACTCCTTGATGAAAGCATTTAGATTCGTCTATATGATTGCATCTAAATAAGTTTATATGTTCTTTTTTTTGGTCATGAAATGTCTCTTTCGGAAATTTCATTAGGATCCCGTTCTTGTACCTTTGCCAATTTTATTGACAAAAAGGGGGAGAATTAATATGTAGTTCACACTACAAATACATATGGTTATCGGATCATTATGTAAGGGGGAGTGGTTTCCATGTGTGATGGAGTGTTGACTAAGGGGGAGTGATACATATCACCATAATATAGTTGTTGAAGTTGTGATACAATTGAAATTTGACGCTGTGTAACAATGATCGAGAATTATGTTTTCTCATTGTTATAGCTATAAATTTTCAACAACGATGATGCTAAACTTACAACCTTTGGGATCATTGGATTACTTGGAAGTGACGAAGATTTCGAGCAATGTTAAAGATTAGGCATGTGGAATAGGAGTTACAAAAGTTTACTTATCTTCTTTGTATTCCATATGTATTGATAGTTTTGTCACTAAAACTGACAAATGGGGAGATTGTTAGAGCATTGATCGGTTGAACTCACATGTGTTACTATCTCAAGCATGTTTGTCAATGTTAGTGATCAAAACTATAAGTCTTGATTTCTAGTATACTATGGCTAAGTCTCGGACTAGGATAGAAAGTGTAGTTGAACTCAAGAACTCCATGACGAATCATCATACAAGACGAAGAACTACTCAAGGAACCGGTGAAACTTCATCGACTAAAAGTTATGTGGAGACTTGAACTTATCTATCACCCAAAAGTCTATCTATTCTATCTCCTATCTTGAGACAAAAGTCGTTTTGCTGTATAGACTTTGATTATCCACATTTGCTATTTCGAGCCGAGTTTATCTCGCCTATCTATTTCTCGAAATATGTGTTGGTAAGCTTTCGCTTTGGAAAAGTTCATCTTTACCTAGTGACAAAAGTCATGTTATGTTTCAATCATTTTGAAAATGGCTTTGACGAAAAATGGTTTGTGAATAACAACTATATAACGTCCTCTAAGAATGTTTCAATGATTGAGAGTTTAGATTATTTAACCATTGTTGGATATAAGCATTGTGTAGAAACACATATATGTATAAGTCCTTATTCCTCGAACCGAAGTTTGCGAACTTTGTTGATCAGGAGAACCGGAACAAGAGCTGTGAACTCAGTCCGCGAACTGGCGGAAGTTCTCGACCCGAGAATATCTGTTGGAGTTTGAGAACTCCTTCCGGGAACTTAAGTCCGCAAACTTTAGTTGGTTATATCTAAAGACGATTATTTGTGAACCTATATTTATATAAACTAAGGAATGCAAATTGCAAACCGTGGATATAAAGTTCATGAACCGATTCGAGTAAATCAAATCGTTTTTGCTTCGATTGTGTCTTGTGTAGTTACATAAGATTTTCTTGCAATTGAACAACTCTCTAAGTAGTTAATTTGAACTAGTTATGGTGAAGAAGAATATGGTTGATATGAAAGTGATCATATGGCTAAGCATTTGGTTAACTGTTGTTGAACTAACAAATGTACAAGTTTGGGTACGGTTACACAAACCTAGAAACGTGCATTTCATTTCTGTGTAACAAGTTAAGTTTTCGATCTAACGGTTGATAGATATTAGTTTGAATCTAATTAGGTTTTCATCTAATGGTGAATATTGAATGCTTTGTTACCAAGCTAACATTGATCCCAAACCCTGATTTGAAAGACTATATAAGGGAGAACTATAACAACTGGGAAACATAATCCCCACACCTTTCGTGTGATACTAGTTGTGTTATCTAGAGTCAATTCTCCTTTAACCTTTGGTTTCTTCTTAAAACCAGGTTAACGACTTAAAGACTTCATTGGTATTGTGAAGCCAGACCGATACTACTTTCTCGTAGTTGTGTGATCTGATCTTGTTGATTCTTTCGTACGAGTATAATCGCAAAGATTGGCTTGAGATTGATATCTCCGATAGGCAAGATATAAAAGTAATCACAAACATCTTCGTCTCATTGTTTGTGATTCCATGATATCTTCTTTTACCGCGTCGATTAAGATTATTGTGAGGTGATTAATAATACTAGGCTGTTCTTCGGGAATATAAGTCCGGATTATCAATTGGTTCTCGTTCACCTTGATTTATCAAAATACGGAACAAAACTCGTAGGTATATCTGTGGGAGACGGATTTATCTATTACTGTAGACTTTTCTGTGTGATACAGATTTGTTTATTGAAGTCTTCGACTTTGGGTCGTAGCAACTCTTACTTGTGGGTGAGATCAGCTAAGGGAATCAAGTGCGTAGTATCCTGCTGGGATCGGAGACGTAAGGAGTGAAACTGTACCTTGGATCAGTGTGAGATTGATTGGGGTTCAACTACAGTCCAGACCGAAGTTAGTTTGTAGTAGGCTAGTGTCTGTAGCGGCTTAATACAGTGTGTGTTCAATCTGGACTAGGTCCCAGGGTTTTTCTGCATTTGTGGTTTCCTCGTTAACAAAATTCTGGTGTCTGTGTTATTTCTATTCCGCATTACATTGTTTATATTTATAATTGAAATATTCAGGTTGTGCGTTAGATTCAATCAATTAGAATATCCAACCTTTGGTTGTTGATTTACATTGATTGATACTTGAACATTGGTCTTTGGTACCGTTCAAGTGATTTCTCTTGTATTCAATTTGACTCGCAGATTTCTATTTGCTCGAGTAGTAATTGAATCGAGAAAAAGAGATAAAACTCTTTGATATATTTTTTATAGATTGATTCTTGTTGATTCTCTTAAAAGTATATTGGAGTTTGTCCATACAGATTGTAAGCGAAATATTGGGTGTGGTTGTTGTACCCCCGCTTTTTCAAGTTGTATTAGCTAGAGTCGATTCTCCTTTAACCTTAGGTTTCTTCTTGTAAACCAGGTTAATGACTTAAAGACTTCATTGGGATTGTGAAGCCATACCGATACTACATTCTCGTAGTCGTGTGATCTGATCTTGCATATTCTATCGTGTTGAGTACAATCGTAACGATTGGCTTGAGATTAATATCTACAATAGGCAAGATATAAAAGTAGTCAAAAACACCTTCGTCTCATCGTTTGTGATTCCACAATATCTTCTTTCGCCGCGTCGATTAAGATTATTGTGAGGTGATTGATAATACTAGGTTGTTCTTCGGGAATATAAGTCCGGGTTTAGTTCCTGTTCACCTTGATTTATCAAAAGACGGAACAAAAACTTGTAGGTATTTCTGTGGGAGACAGATTTATCTATTACCGTAGACTTTTCTGTGTGATACATATTTGCTTCTTAAAGTCTTCGACTTTGGGTAGTAGCAACTCTTAGTTGTGGGTGAGATCAGCTAAGGGATCAAGTGCGTAGTATCCTGCTGGGATCAGAGACGTAAGGAGCGCCACTGTACCTTGGATCAGTGTGAGATTGATTGGGATTCAACTACAGTCCATACGAAGTTAGTTTGTAGCAGGATAGTGTATGTAGCGGCTTAATACAGTGTGTGTTCAATCTGGACTAGGTCCCGGGGTTTTTCCAGCATTTACGGTTTCCCCGTTAACAAAATTCTGGTGTCTGTGTTATTTCTTTTCCGCATTATATTTTGTTATATAATTGAAATATCACAGGTTGTGCGTTTGAATCAATCAATTGGAAATCCTGCCTTTGGTTGTTGATTGAAATTGATTGATACTTAAACATTGGTATTTGGTACTGTTCAAGTTATTTCTCTTGTATTCAATTAGACTCGCAGATTTCTATTTGCTTAAGTAAGAATTGAATCGAGAAAGAGAGATATAACTCTTTGATATACTTTATTAAGATTGAGTCTAGTTGATTCTCTTGAAAGTATATTGGAGTTAATCCATACAAATTGTTAATCGAAATATTGAGTGTGGTTGTTGTACCCCCGTTTTTTCAAGAATGATACTATTAAACACATGACAAGTTAAAAGAAATTAGGAATAACCTAAACATATAATCCTCAAAAATATTACGAAAAAAAGAAGATAATACGTAAATAAAATGGATAGGATTATTACCTCGGTTTCATATATTTCTTTGGCCCAGGAGTCTTTGTATCCAAATAACAATTATCCTCCATCCTCCGGCAGCCCAAGGATTACACCTTCTGGAATATCCTCCATATTCAGTTCTTGAGGGACAAGGTGTTTCACTTTCTTTCGAGGAGGATTTTTCTTTTCGGCTTCACCTTCTTCTGGCGCACCGTTAGGTTGTCTTACTTCTGGTACTCTATATTCCGGTGCTTCTAATTGAACACTAGGTAGAATTTCAGCTTGTGATTGTGGAGCACTTGGTTTAACACCTTCTTGAACTGGTTCTGATTGTAGGGCAGTTGGTTGAACACCTTGTTGAACTGGTTCTGATTGTGAGGCAGTTGGTTGAACACCTAGTTGAGTTTCATCTTGAGCACTTGAAGTGGATTTAGCAGTCCTAGCTCTCCTTGCACTAGCTGTCAAGTTCCTACGCCTTTCCATCCTTGCACTATCTGAGACAATTTCATCTTCGGCTTATCTACCTCGCCTATCCCTAAATAACAAAATAAAGTACAATAGGTTCGTAAACATATGTTACCAAACTACATAATCAAAAGTTAATCTAAATCCAAATTCCTGAATATACATATTCGGTTGATTTAGTTAACCATTAGCCTTCGATTTTCCATAATCGAATGTTTCAGTTCAAAATAAGCGGCGAATATAAATAACGGAAACAAAAGAATTTTTTTTGGTGTCCGAATATGTTTATCCAAAAAAAAAACAACCTAAAATATACATTATAATCGGGATCTATATTCCGACATAATCTTCCGAATAAACATAATCGAAAGTCAAAATAGAGTCTAACCTACCGAATACGCAACAATCCGTTGTCATACAAAAACTAATTCCTACCGAATATGAATCATTTTGTGTCCAGAAAATACTAAAGTGGTTGAGCCTAAAAATTCGGAAGCAAATTACAAAACATATCATCCGACTATTGTGTCCCTATAACTTGCAGTTCTCTAGTATATTCAGAAGGAAACAAAATCATTCAACTTCCGATTATGGTCGATTTAGAGTTCAGTATTGAAAAAAGTTCTTTAATCGGTAGGAAACCTAAATATTTAGCACCCGAATGTGACCAATGTTCTTGTGAAATGAAGAATTCAACCATAATCGGAAGTTTAAAACAATAACTAAACTTCCGAATCTGGGTAGTAACCTAAAACCCTAAAAAAAATAATCATGGATTCGTCGAATTGAAGCAATAGAAACCAAAAAAAATGGTAGAATCTTACCTAATCGGGGACATTTGAAGTTGCTGGAGAGTTTGGCTATTAGAATCGCCTACATAAGGGGCTGCATCTTCTTCGTGTTCTTCGGGTTTGTGAGTTAAAACCTCTTTATTACGGGCATGCAATCCAATGTTTGGATCCTCACCGCGATAAACGTTTTTGGTTTTAGCTTTCTGACGTTCCTTTTCTTTCATCTTTATAGAGAATAATCGACGATGATTCGATTCGACGATTAACGATAACGATGTATTGAAGCAAAGTTGAACGAGGGGGAAAGTTTTCCTCTCTGCAATCGGGGGGGAAGAGGAGAAGAGGAGTTGAAGTTGAAAAGAAATGAAATGAATTTAGGTTGACATTGGTTTTATCGGTCAAACGGTTATTAATCGGTAGCTAATACCATCTCATTAGCTACCGATTTTTAAGTGTCCCCAAATTTCAATTATTCAAAATTCTAAAAAATATGAATTTCTCGAAAATCTTAATCGTTAGCTTAGACAGTCTTTTTTTGCGTCCGATTACACAGGAGCCCCAAATTTCAATTATTCAAAATTCTAAAAAATCTGAATTTCTCGAAAAAAAATTCGTCCGATTATATAGGAGCCACAAATTTCAACATGGCAAAATTATTAAGATTTCTTATTTCTATACTTAAACAATCGGTAGTCTCGTGAGGTTCTTGTTCGTTCCGATTGTGATAGAAGCCAGATACGCGTTTGGCACAAATTTATATTAATCGATAGTGTATATATTAGAGTTACTTAACTCTTGATCCAGTATATACAATCAGACACGAAATATCTTCCGATTATGTAAGGGCATTAACGCATTCTACTAGCCTTTAGGACATCCCTTAACGTTGTATATGGGTTGGGAATAAAAAAGTCGCCCCTAATTTTTTTGGGGTCGCCCCTAAAAATGCCAGGAATAGTTTGGGGCCCAATTATATAACAATGGACCAAATTTATAGAAGTAACGTGTTATAGGGGCCGATGAAATCATTAGAAGGGCTGATATAATATATGGGACAAAAAGGGTCATTAGATAGTAATTTCAAAAACCCCTTATCAATTTTTGTTTGAAGCCAATCGTAGCTCATTGCATCCAACCGTAACTGATTAAATCCAACCATAACTCATATTTTTGGTTTTTGGAACCAGCCATAACTCATCAAATCCAATGGTAACTAGTTACGGTTGGCTTCTTAAAACGAAGAAGCCAATAGTAACTGGTTCTGAAATCGTTTTTTCAAACTTGATTGAGAAAAAAACATACTTCTATCTCATTTTCAATAGATTGATTTTTGGTCGTTGGTTGGAATTAGAGAATTAGGTTTGTTTTTCTTTCTTTTTTTAGGTTTGATTGATTGAAGGGTTATTGATGATGATTAATTTTGAATTGTTGTTGATGATGATTGATTTTAGGTTATTGTTGAATTATTGTCGATGATGATTGATTTTTGGTTGTTGTTGTTGATGATTGGAAGAAGTAAAGAGTTATTTTTTTATGTTTAATTGATGAAAGGTCACCCCCTAACCAACTAACTAGATATTAGGATAAGGGATCAGCCCCTATAACAGGTTACTTATAGAAAGCATTTCTTGTCTAACATTATTTTATTTTATTTTTGAAGCATGGAAAATCGGAAGGAACATGGCTATAAAGTTATTTTTATTTTATTATTTTTTTATAAGTAAGTTTAAGATAATATACAA
Source organism: Papaver somniferum (assembly GCF_003573695.1). NCBI lineage: Eukaryota > Viridiplantae > Streptophyta > Magnoliopsida > Ranunculales > Papaveraceae > Papaver > Papaver somniferum. The sequence continues at coordinate 27,663,547 of NC_039363.1, read as the reverse complement.
CTGAGCCAAGGACTCAAATGTCTCATTCCATAAGATTGAGCCCATATCATACAACTACAAAGAAAGTAAACTGATTTTTAGCTATTATTTATGGTTGTTTTCCAATCCATAATCAAATTCCTGAAATCAAGAGATGTAAACCAATCAAAAAGAGATCCCCATTGGTAAATTAGGCGTTGAACTTCAATTATCACCATCTCTTTGCATCTGCCTTTCTTTTTGGCCAATTATGTTTCTTTCTCCCCAAAGTGCCCAGCAAATTGCAAATGGAAATATGTACCAGACCTTTTTTGCCAGCTTTTTACAACTGTCAGAATGCTAGAGAGTGAACTGATCTTTTAGAGTAGTCTTGTGATCCCAAGCATGATCTAGAGATTGAGAAAAGTAGTTCCAAATTTCTTTTGAGAATCTGCAGTGTAATAGTACATGGTTAACCTCCTCTTGATCGATGGTGCAGAGAGAGCATCTATCTTATGAAATTTGACATAATTTCTTATTGAGATTGTTCACCGTGGGGATGGCATTGTGGATAGTAAGCCAAGCGAATAGTTGTGCCTTTGGGTGTGTTTAGGGTTAAAATTGTTTCTGCTGGTTTTGGTAAATGTGGGTGTGTGGATGAGAAACAAATCTAAACCTTAAACAAATGCACTGCACTGGAGTACTTTAGATTCGAGAGATCAATCTGTACAATCCTAGCCTAAACCAAGAAATGGCCGTTCCAGTCTTGCTTCTGTCACAAAGTGAAGGAGAAGGGTTGGTCTTAGGTAGGGAAGCAAAGAAGGTGTTGAGATCAGAATGGTTAACTCTGAAGGTGTGGCTATTTTATGACTTGTATCAGAACTTTGAACTGGCTTGCAGGATGTAAGCTATCAGTTCTTTGGTGTTTTCTGGATACTGTGTTGTTGTTAACCAAAAACTTGTCTGGTTGGAATAGGTAGAACCTATTTATACAAGTCATATTGAACGCACCCTGATCTCGTAGAAAGTGGGAATGATTGAATGATGGATAAGTGGGGTTGTGTGTAAATGCCAGAAAACCACGTTCCTACTACGAAAGAGACGGGTTAGTTTACACCCACTACTTCTTGCCGCCACTAACTTCCATGCTTTCTGACACTTTCGTATAATGGGCGTGTTGCACGCCGCACACTGTAAACCGCCAGAGCAATACCCTGCTGAGTATCCCCCGGTTTGTGACATGTTTGATGTCTCGAGTGATTTCGTGGAAAACGTGTAGCAGATTGCTATGTGTGGAAAGTCAAAGTCAAGAGACTTTACGCAGGAGAATAACATATGGCGCTATTAGGCTTGTCTTGGCTGGTCACTTAAGACTTGCCACATGCCTGTCAATTATGTGGAGAATTTGGACGACTGAGATTGTAACTTATGAGAAAGGGTGGCCATTGATTATGTCCACATTCTGTTGGCGCCCAATAATAGCACAGTGGCGTCATTAGTACATGCCAATGGCGTAGTGACATATTTAGCACATGCCAGCGGCACAATGGCATGGTTGGCATAATTAGCGCATGCCAGTGGCACGGTGGTGCAAGTAGCGCCTGGCGTAGCCATGACCGATAGATTTTGGCACATTGGTGTTAGACCCAAATATGGCTTGGCAACATTAGTTCTAGTTTCCACATCAATCCCAATTCTCTGGATAGCATGATTAGTCTTGGTTGGCGTAGTAACTTTGCCTAAATTAGGGTTTGGCATGCCGAAACCCTAATTAGTGTGTGGCATGCGGATGCGGCATGGTGATGCTTTTGTGCAAACGATGCCAAGTCACGCCAAAGGAATTATAGTAAGGCCATAATGTGGAAACGACCATAGGAGAAAGGGTTGCTATGAGTGGCTATGATATGGCGCCATTCCTAAGGTTTCTCGGGTCCCGCATGGCTCGTGGCATGTTGTGGGGCCCAAAGTGGCATAATTTGAGCCACAACTGGAACTTAGGGTTTTTGTTAATGGGCCTAAAGCAGAGTCGTGCTTCTGACTAGAAAACCCTAATTTAAGCACATCATGGCGTTGGCCACGAACAGGTGGTAGATTAGCACGTAGGCGCGCTATTTACGACACATTGGCATGCTGCCACAAAGTGGCATGTTTGGCGCGGCGGAGTGGCATGTTGGCATGCCGTTCAGCTCATTGGCGCAACATGGCACATTTGGCATGTTGGCGCGGTTTTTGGAAAGCCAATGGATTTGCGACCATTTGGCGCAGTTTCCCTCTTTTAACACAGTGGCAAGTTTGGAGAAACCTGATTGGTTAATATAAGAGAGGCCGGGCAACCATGGGCGTGGCCACACTTCTGGTATGCGTGTAGCGGATTTAAAGCGACCTGATTGGTCGATGGGAAATAGGGCCGGAAAGTATAGGCCCAGTCAGCGTGTGGCGGGTTTAAGGCGACATGATTGGTCGAAGGGAAATAGGGACGGTCGGGCAACATGGGGCATGGCCAATTACAAATGGCGCCGGCTGGCCTAAGGCATGGCCACACCTCCCTTTGTTGCTGCTCCTATTCTGCGACTCCTTTTATTTCTTGTTTTCTGATTTTGGGTAGGATTTTGCACCTACTAATCCATGGCGGATTAATTTCTTAGTTCGCCTAAGCTTAATTTTGACCAACGGGGTCTAATATATTACGCAAGGCGCAAAACCCTAATTTCTGCAAATTAATCAGGGTAATATTTAAGTCTTGTGAATTATCACAAAATTGATTGAATTATATGTGTTGACACAGAGTTCTTTAAGTTTATTGCGAGAGAGCAGTATGCTTTCTGATTGAGTACTTTTATGCAAGGACCTTAACCTCGATACTTGGAAATCCGTGCTACTCTGCTGCGATTGAATACAAATTGTCATGTCATATCAACATTAAGGGTTCGGCCGGGGAACATAGAAAGTATTCATAGAAACTTATATTAATTGAATAATATGGGCATGGTGCCGAAATTTATAGAATATATGGGATTGTTGCTACATGCACCATTCTGGGTAAATTTCATAAGAAAATATTGAGTTGCTCAATAAATGCGCCAGTGAAGAGGTTGAACGCTCATTACTTTTACATGGCTCCGTTTCTTTGCAGAGTGATGGCATATTAAACGCAAGGTTTATAATTTTAACCTTGAACTAAAAACTACCATCAACATTAAGTCCCCTGCTTAGCACGTAACAATGGCATTGTTGCGGGGTAAGCATTAGATGGTGACAGTCAAGCGGCAAAATGGTCGATCCAGAGTAAGCAAACATTACCAAGAAAGTGGCTGCTTCATATCTTTAGGATGTGTTGACGTTAGAGCTCCAATCTAGAAAACTCATCCTTACTTTGACTACATGGCCATTTTCTCCCGGTCTTTATTAAGGTTTCGAAGAAACATTGCTCGGTTGAAGTGGAATCCTCGGCTATCGGATAAGCCCGTTGTGATTTCTCAACATCCGTTTCTTCTTAGGGTTTACACGATATATATTCAGGTGAAACTGGATTGTCCCTCTCAGTTTAGAATAAAGACTCTTCTTGTTGAATTTATATCTCTTCATCATGTCGAACAGAAGTGAATTATCCTCGAGCCAGCCAAATTCCTCGGCCAAATGCAGGCGGCTCGCTTCTAGAGTACGACTCTAATTACCTCCTGATTTTGAAGTGATAATTCTTCTTTTTCTCATAACGCTGCTGTTTTTTTTTCTTTTTTTTTTCTTTTAGAGTGGGCAAACTCCTGAGTCTTGTGACAACTCCCCCGTCCGTATCATCCGAGTCAAGAAGATTATACCGGTATGTTTTTTTACTGACGAATGGATATTTGATTGCTACCATAAATAGGTAACAAAGAGCGATTTTATTTTGTGCAGAGGTACCCAGTTGGAACATGCGTAACTGTGGTTGATGACGACGATCTGGCCACACCCCTTCCTTCAAACTCGAGTACGGCAACTGCTGTAGACCTGGAAAATGCTGATTTAGGTATTTCCCGCTACGAATATACCAATGCAGGTTTTCCGTTCAATATCCACATGAAGTGTTTATATTCTAGCTACCGAATTGTAGGTAGGTTCTTAGTGCATAAGGAGTTAGTGGCTTTGTACACGAAGATATGGAGAAGATACGACCACATTGCAACCAGGAACGTGGTGCAACATTGCTCATCTGCGTTACCCACAGTGAACTGCCTTCTGCCCATGATTGTCGAAATGGAAGGCACATCCATTCGCGACGTCACTGAATCAACCGTTGAAAAGTGGGAGAATATGGTATCTACATGAGAATCCCTGGAGTTTAACATAAGTTGCCTGCGGCACCGTCTTGACATTGTCAAAGTTGATCGAGCCGACCTCCTTACCAACGTTGTTCCTGCTACAAAGGCCATTTTGGAAGAGGAAAAGGCTCTGACCGCTGAATCTCAAAAGGTGGAACAGGCAATCCGGGATTTGAAGAGCAGGACTGAAAGGTACCAAAACAGGCTGAAGATGATGCTTTCAAGAAACTACAACTTGTTGCATGGCCTTTTATGAGTTGTTATTTTGAATATGTAGCCATGAGAACGTCCGATTTTTCTTTTGGGTTCTGAAAAAAAAAATTTGAATTGTACTGGTGTTTGGGAATAAATGGAATTTTCATTAATACGTCTTGACTAAATGAAATTTTGATAACTCAGACATGAGGGAGGAAGGAAAAGAAATGCCTGGACGACCGTGCTATGAAACGGCGAGAGGTGGAGCAATGGTCATTGATGACCGTTTCCAACTTGCTTCCATCTTCTTTGACAATTTTGTAGTACCCACTGTTGTAGGTTTTGGTCAGCACATAAGGTCCCTCCCATCTTGGAGGGAATTTTGGTGCGGACATGTCTTGCTGAATGAGCTTGGCAGTCTTCAACACCGGATCTCCTGCTTGAAAGATTCGAGGTTTTACGGCTTTATCATATGCTCTGGAGACCCTATTCATGTACGTATGAGCATGTTCTTCCGCCTTAGTTCTCTTGGAGTCTAGAGTATCTAGCTCCGCTATTATGGCATCCGCTGCCTCAGCCTCATTCCGCTGGACTCCACTTGTTGCCACTATCCTAACCGACGAAATTTTGATCTCTGCTGCGAGGATTGCATCTACACCATAGACGAGCGAATAGGGAGAAACGCCAGTAGAGCTTCTAGGTGCCGCCCGAAATGCCCATAGTGCCATAGGAAGTTGCTCGGGCCATGTCCGAGGGTTATCGTGTACTGTCCGGCTGAGAATCTGAATTGAAATCTTGTTGGTGCTCTCGGCTTGCCCATTCCCTTGGGGATAGTAAGGAGTAGAGAAGACTTGCTTAATTCCGTACTCCTCGAGTAACTCTTGTACTTGCTTGTTGGCTAAGGGAGTGCCATTATCAATAATGATGTGCTTAGGCATGCCAAACCGGCAAATGATGTACTCCTTAATAAAGGCTGCAATTGTCTCTCCAGTAGTCCCTCGTAGAGGAATGGATTCAACCCATTTAGTAAAGTACTCCGTTGCGTTTATGATATACTCATGCTGCTTTGACGATGGCGGGTTAATCTTCCCAATGATGTCAAGTCCCCAGCTGTAAAATGGCCACGGACTACTCACCGAGTGCAGGGGAGTGGAAGGTGCGTGGATGAGGCTCCCGTGAATTTGGCATTCGTCACACCTTTGAACAAATGCTGCTGCATCGTCTTCCATAGTCGACCAGTAGTATGTCTCGTGTATCTGGAGGAATAGTTTCTCCTTCCCTTGGTGTTCACCTTCATGCGTCTCCTTTAGCATAATTGGGATTTCCGCCTTTGCCAGGCATCTTAGCAGATCACCTCAAAAGCTCTTACGGTACAGGGTTCCTTCATGGAATACGAATCTTTTGGCTCTGTGCTTCATCTTGGATGCATCCTTCTTATTAGCAGGGAGCATATCGTCGCGGTGGTGGATCTTAAATATCTCCAATTAATGTGGCGGTGCTTGACAGTTGGAGCAAGACCCTTGGAGCAATCGAGATTGAGCCTCCTGTAGATGGTGGATTTTCAACAAGGGTTAAAATCGTAAAATCATAATAGTATATGCTCCTGATATTTCCCTAAAATCATGAAAATATTTTAAAATTAGGTTAAGTGACATGGGACCGTGCCCATTGGCCGGCCGACCATGCCTTGACCATAGCCGGTCCCACACTTCATGACTCCCTATTTTATTATTATTATTTACGTAATCTCATGGAAATTCCTTAACTTCATGAAATTCCTCAGTTTCATGATATTTCCTTCACATCAGGGAAAATGCATAAAATTACATAAAATTGGGAAAGGTGTTGCGGGACCGAGCTTGCTAGCTGGCCAGCCATGCCCTAGCCGTGGCCGGTCCCACACCTTGCAATTCCCTATTTTATTAATTATTTTTCATCATCTCATAAAGATTCCCCAGTTTCAGCAAAACCCTGAATCCTTCATATTTTCTCAAAATGTTGTTCAAACGCGCATCAGAAAATATCGAAACTCTCAGGACTGAGACACGAACATTATGGTGACACGGGCATGTCTCCTTGACCAACCAAGGTCGGCCCTAAGTCATGCAAATAGCCGGTCCCGCATGTTTTAATAATTTTGACCTAATTTGCTCAATTGCTCATATTGGGTCCAAACTCTTCTCAAACAACTTAGAATTTGCTCAAACGACCATCAGCTGGTCCCAAGACCACCAAGAGCCGGTCCCATGACCCTTGGTCGGTCCCTCATCTCTCCATAATCAGGTTTTACTACCTGACGCTCACACGAGCACTATTTTAATAAATGATTAAACCAGCATTTAATCATCCTTTCACCAACTTGTCTTCAAGAGATTTTGGTATTTTGCTCAGTTGAGCATATGGGCGTGACATGGTCGATTGATCATCCCGTGACATGGTCGATTGATCAAAAATTAGGGTTTAGATCCAGAGCTTTGCAAAAACATAATTCTGAGCAGATTCAAACATTAATAATTTTATGTTTGTCCCGTGATCAACACTTTAATAATTATGCTCGGCTCATATGTCAGCATCTTAAATTAACGTTTACCCTCAAACGAGCAATATTTGCTCAGACGAGCAATATTTTCTCAGACTAAGGAATGCTGGTTCAACTATCAATCTTCAACGATACCAACAATTCATCAAACGAGCAATATTTGCTCAGACGATCTCGCTCAGTTTAAAGAATATTGGTTCAACTATCAATATTCAACGATTCAGCAACATTTTCTCACCTTAAGTTATCAACATTATTCGACAATATATCTTTGTTTCAACAGACATGTTCAATTCATGAGTCTCAGAATATTTTCAAATCACTTTCGACTCAATTATACAAGGACTCATCGTCTCATAAAGTCAGCAACCGACTCCACAATCACGAGCTGTCAATCGTGTCACATGGGGGATATTAACTAGGGTTTTGGTCTGGCGGTCTACGACACGTGTTTTTATGTACACGACGAGAATGTGAGAAAGTCGTGCAATCAGTTGGAGGAGTTAGCAAAGTAGTGGGTCGAAAATTAACCAAGTCTCCGCACGATGAGCAACTGGTTTTGACACGATTTCCCACTTCCCCACTCTTTAAATTCAGCAACTGTCTCACTTCGTGGTATCAAGGTGTTCACAATTCTATCAATATAAATAAGTCTCTGAATCATGATTGAAAAGAAGAACAATCTCTCGTCAAACAGACAACAAGAGATTAACAACTCAACATCTGAGCAATTACTCTCAACAGAGCAAATTCAATCAATCAGAACTTATCTTATTTTCTTCACGCAGAATACACAACACACCTACAATCTTTGATCACAATTGATCTCACATATTTCTCAGCTTCCCTCCTACAGATCAACCCATCCTCTCTTGTGACTGGATTGACTCTGGAACGACCATTGTCTTGGTTTAGGCCGGATTCCTACAGATTGATCTCTCGAACTTAAAGCACTCCCTTCTTTCAGTGCATCTGTGTGAGGTTGAGCATTTTCTCGGTTCAAGGAATTTCCTCCGCACGGTCATCTCCTCAATCCCGTAAAAACCAACAAATCGTTTTCCCCCATCTACAGATTGGCGACCACAGTGGGAGATCATTCTCTCGGTTGCAATCTCACATTCTCACAAGATGGTTGATCTTAGGTCGCGTACAGTTACAAATCCTAACACAAATTTGCTAGCACTAGCAACGACAATAACGATGATATTCCAGAAACCATTCCTGCTTCCAACAGTGGTGGTGGTGGTGTCACTCCCCCTCATCCCAACGCCGGGAATCATCCTCTATTCGGTCGGCATCCCAAAGAAGTTAGAGGAAATCCGCCTACCATAGGCGATCTCATGAAGGTGCAAGAAACTCTCGCAAAATATCTGACTGACATGGGTGCCACCCAGAAGGAATTATTCAGTTATCTTAAGACTCTTACAGACAAGGTGTCAGAGAAAACTCAAGAAAAGGGAAAAGGAAAAGAAACATCCTCAGATGCTGACCCTGAGGTCGTTCCAGTTCATACAGTGGATTACAATGAAGTCCGCAAAGCTGCAGACGATTCATCGGTAAAGGAATCATCAAATTTCGTTACTCAGGAAGATTTGGAACGCCTCCTGGAGAACCATGGAAAAGACAAGACACCACATGTCGGCCACCAGCCTCCGTACCCTGTTGCTATGCAAAAGATTCCACTACCAAAAGGTTATGTCTCTCCAACATTCACCCTTTATGATGGAACAGGCAATGCTCGAGAACATGTTTCTCGGTTTCTGGAAGCTTTGGGTGAACATGAACATAACTATTTTGTCAGCCTCAAGGAATTTTCAAAATCTTTGAAAGGCAGAGTATACACCTGGTACAACAACATCGCACTAGGGACTATCAAAAGTTGAGGAGAAATGATTAATGCCTTCTACAGGAAATATTTCTTCGTTTCAGAGCAAATCACTCTCTCTGACCTTGTAAGGATGTTTCCAAGAAGCAACGAACATCCTAACGATTATGTGAAAAGGTTCAGGGTTCAAGCCCTGGACTGCCACAATCCAAATGTTACGGAGCAGCAACTTGTGGACTTGTGCATCAATGGAATGATCCCGGTCTACAGAGATTTACTGGAAAATCTACGCTTCCAGACCTTTTCATAATTTCACGAAGCGTCTAAGAGATCGCCAACTACCGCACCCGCTTTACTAGAAAGGACTAAGGATACAAAAGCTGAGGAACCACGAGAGACTCGAAGTAACATGCGTCTGGTCAACAAGAAATACAACCTCCAGCCTTCCACAAATGTTGTTGCGGAAGGGAGCAAACGAAAAGCCGAACCACAGCACATGCCTGCATCTTCATTTCCTCCAAAGGCACCAAGAAAGGGTAATTAAACCCGGGAGGCACAAGTTCCAATTCAAAACGCAGATCAAGAGGCACCCGACTTCCCTTTTTCCATTGAAGATGTGATCAAACTCCTGGATTTCTGGATCCAAGATGGTGCAATCAAGTTGCCATATGTCAAGAAAGAATCAACTGAAGAGGACATGGAAAGTCCTCGTTACTGCCGCTTCCACAGGTTCTTCAATCATCCCACAAGTGAATGCAGAGTTTTGAAGCGCATATTCAGGGAAAAGGTTGAATCAGGAGAGCTTAACTTGGGGACTGAAGGAGTGCACAGAGACCCTCTCCCAGTCAGGACTTTCTCCATCTCTGAACAACCAGTCAAAGAAGCAGTTCATTCATTGATCGAGCACGTCTGCGAATTGCTTTATCTGTCGAAAGCGCAAAGGGGAGACATGTTCATGGCTTTTAATCACATAGTATATGGGAAACGTCTACCGATTCCAGAAGTACCTCCTGAACCTCCAGCTACTGACAAAGAAATGTATGACGGGGGACTGCTCACCACAGTGCATATTAAAGGAAATGAATTCAAGAGAGCATTTGTTGATGTTGGCACTTCCATTAACATCATTCCTTTCAAAACTCTCAGAGCCACCGGCGTTACTCGACAAGAAGCCACTCATGCTCCCATGTCAATCAGGGATCACAAAGGGACGCCCAGAGATGCATATGGTTACATCACCCTCAAGATCACAGAAAGCTCGGTTTGCACTGAGGCCAAGTTTTACATAATCCGAGAAGATACAGGATACGACATGATCCTCGGCCAAACTTGGATTCATGCTGGAAAGATGGATCTAGTGCATTCAACACACCCTATTGTTGAAGAAGACCCTGTTTCGGAAGAAATAGAGGATACCCCACTATTTGAGCATCTGGAGCAAGTTAAAGCCTTGATGGAACTTACACAGAAACCTAGAGAAAGTGCACACACCTTTGTCAAAAGGTTCCGTACTCGGGCAAGTCTTATTCCTCTTCATGCGCCAATATTACCAATGTTCAAATATGCTACTCTGGTCTGGGGACTTCTCCCCACTAACAACTTAGCAATTACAAAAAGCTACGAGTGGATAGCCTCACCTCAACAATATTACACCAAATGGTTGAGTACATAACCTCTTCAAGTTGACCATTCTATCAAAAGATTTATTGATGAAGACATGGCTAAGCATGACATACAGTACGCTAGATACTCCCCTCTGCACGATTGTCCATATGTACCGCAACCATGGAATCCCACCACACGAGGAATTCCGAATCAGCAGAAGATATTCAAGGCGCGGATGACCAAGCCTAACAAATTTTGTGAAGGAGACTTAGTTCTCAAAGCAACTCAAGGCAACCTTCATTCTGCAAGAAACTCCAATTGGGAAGGACCATTTATGGTTGCTAAGTCCCTAACAAGAGGATACTACAGGTTGATCAACACAGATGGCAGGACCATGTCGGTGATTCACGAGAATTGGCTTAAGGCATTTGACGCCTGAAATTATTGGGCATTTGAGGTACTGGGCGTTTGAGCATTCATGACGTCTGGGATTTGACATTTAGGATTTTCTTTCATTGTATTTCGATTTCTCCAAAATGTTTGCAATACTTGCATTCAATATTTGAATTCAGCAATTTATCGAAATTCAGTTCATTTTGCTTTAAAGAAAATCTCTATCAAATCCAAAAGAAAATCCTCAATCATCTACCAATCCAAAACCAATCAATACCAAAACCAAAATAAAACCTCACATCTCTCAGAAGTTCGGAAGTTCGAGAGATTATGAAGAGGAAATCAAAGAAAATCATCAAAGAAAGATTTTCGCTCCTCCGCATCCTTCAAGACTTGCAAAGCCGCCTTCTCCATGTTCAGGTCCTCGGTCAGCTTAGCAATCTTGTCTTCCTTCTCCATCACATCATCATTGGGAAAGGGTATGATGTTATCACACGAGTTCTTGATAGTATCTATTTTCTTACGAAGCCACTTCACGTTGAAGCCATGTCTTTTAGAATTATCCAAATTGAAATCCCAATCAAAGAGTACATCCGGAGTCACTGTATTTCTGGCCCTAGCGTATATATCACTTACAACACGCAAGATGACACTTACTTGCATTGTTAAAGCATAAGTGCGTCCAAGGTCCCTGGTAACAATGATGTGACCAAACTTCCTCCATATCTTCTCATACAAGCCTGCATATCCAATAGGAACGCTGAATCCACCAACTAGTTCATGATATGAGAGCGATGCATCAAATGGAGGATCAAAAGCAACTTCTGCACTTGGATATTCATGCACCACTATACGTTTATCAATTACTGGAGCAACTTCCACGGTCATGACAACAGTTTCTTCAGTCTTCTCTACTTGTGGATCGGTTTCTTCTATCACTGAAGTAGCAACAATCGAGGTTTCGATAACTTCAGTGACAACTCTCTCATGGCCTTGAAGTGCAGGGATGGTTGTCTCTTCATTAATAACTCTAAGGCTGCTCGAATTGTCCTTATTGGTTTCAGTATCCTCAACTTCGGTATTTAGCACCTAATACGAAGATTACATGAGGTTAGAGCAATCTAAACATGGAAAACAAATGGGATCATAAACTACAGCATATAAACAGTCCAACATCATCAAAATTCATCATTATGCACTCAAGACACGAACAAATAGCGTGAAAGTCATAAAAACACGTTTTGCAGCAAGCTCATCTGAAGAGATTTTACTCTTCCCTGTACAATACGACAAACTGGGAGCAATATACAAGGAATCTGAGGATGAGTTATATACCATTCTCTTCGTATTTATGTTCTCTACAATATATAAAAATTTCATAACAATCCGATGAACGAGCAAGGAGATATGGTCAAAACATTGGACAACATATAGTCTGAAAAAGTTATGAAAGTCTCCTGTAAGTTTACTGTTTCGCCTTTTTCAAGCTCTAAACATGCTCAAAACTTAAAAATCTTCTTTCAAAAAACTTGGAAATTTCTCGGGCTTGAAGATACATATGAAGACCGTGAAAATCCGACTTCAGACGAAGATTTTATGGCGTTTTTGCTAAAAATCTGAGTTCTGAATTTTCTGGCGACGTATTTTAGCAAAGTTTTTCGTATATGCACATGGATTCTCGTTCATTCATTCATAAATCAACATTCTTATTCCTCATGTATAAAATGCAAGGGAAATACTTACTTGGGTGGTCTCTAAAACGTTCAAAGAATCGGAATTGCCCGTGTCAACATCAAGAGTCTCATTCCATTCGGTTTGGAACCTTGGGAGTTTTCTTTATCTCTATTCTCCGAAGATGAACGAGCATAAGTACTCTCCACTTCCCTGTCAACATCCTCCTGGATATATTTTCAAACAATTAGCATTTTGTCTACGAAGCATCATATTTTGATTATATGAAGAAGTACTCACGTCATTCTCTTCTTCAACACTCAAGTCAGAAACCGTTTGCCCAGCAGCAGAGAATTGAAAGCCGTCAATACTTGATGGAGCAAAATTCTGTAACCAAATAACGAATATTGGTTTTATGATCCTCATAAAAAGGAAAGGAAAGGGTCACGGCGGAAAAGTATTGACAATTCACCAAGGAAACGACTGGGGACTTTATGGTGTTAGGACACAACTTGCAATTCTTGTTCCTTCCCTCTCCACCATGAATGACTGTTTCTGCTTCTGAGAAGTTTACTTCAATTCGAGGTCTCACAGTGCGACCATCCTGCAAAAAGAAATTGATGCAGAAATCAAAAAATCAATTATTTTAATTCTATGAAGATTACGCAAAAGATACATATTGGTGAGCATCCTGGAGATGCCTTTCGCTTATCGCCGCCGGAGATATGTTTCAATCTTAGCCGAGAAGAAATCATCTCAGCAGAAGGAGGCTCTTTCACTAAAGGTTGGTCAATCTTTACAAAATCACGTAAACGCTCAAGCTGTTGATCCCATAAATCTATGTAACCTGGAGTTACATATGTTATTCGTTCACAACAAGGGAACCAGTAAGAGCTTCCTTGTACATGTGTGCAATCTAAATAGGTCTTAAGCTGTTCCACTGATGGTTTCCTCCTTCGAAAAATTGGAACACAGTGATCCATACCCATTTGACGAGCTTCTCTATCGATGTTGTATTCTTCTACTGAAAAGTCTCAATACATTGCTGATATCAAATGACTCGGGGTACAACTCAACATGAAGGATCTCTCGCCCTCACTCAAGTCACCACCAGATTTCAAAGTCATACTTTCTTCATTATTGAAGGTTGACAACTGAGAAACATAAGAAGGGATTGACACCCAGGGGAGAAAATTAAACTCAGATTCATCGTCTCACACATCAATGAGACGTGTCTTGGATTGAGGTTGCTTTGTAGACCAGCGCATAATCCTGGCATTATCCTTCTCAGGAAAAATACGACGAGCATCAGCAACATTCAGTCCTTGCAAAGTATTACGAGGAATAGGTACATAATCCTTGAAGCGTTCCCACATCAAGGCTTGGAGAAACATCGTATTGGCGTAGCATTCAATCTTCATAAAGCCATTCTAAATGCTGGAGTTTATAACTAAGGAATCTAGGTTAGAGTACAAAGAACCCAAGAATAGACTACCTATGGGAATTTGTTCACCTTGAGCCATCTTAACGGCAAAAGGAACTACAAACGACTTTAGCAAAGTTCCAATATCCTAAAATACGTCCGTCGAAAGCCATAAACACAAGAGAGCAGCAATAGATAACATACCATCGACAGGTCTATCAAGAGGAGTATCTCTCGGCCACCAGTGTGTTGACCAGTGGGCATAACAACCTTTGCCAGACGCTTTATTAATTCTCTCTATCTCGGCTGTTAAGATGTTAGAAACTGCGGCCTCCTCTGCCGAAAGTATTCCAGAAAAGTTACCCGTGAATGGGAGATGCAACAAAGCAACTACATCCTCCAAAGTGATGGTAAACTCTCCCCATCTGCATATGAAAGTATGAGTTGGAATGCACCAACGAGCAAGTAGAGCTACAATACCTCGCGCATCATGAAAAATGAACAAGTCTCCAGATGTTTGGATAGCGCTGGTCACCTGTGCACTATCCAACATGGCTCTAACACGAGGAAAACCCAGCATGTGTCCCTCCCATCCCGAGACTTTTTCTAAAGGTCATCGGGAAAGCTTGAATTCTATGATCGACGCAGGGAAAAGTCCTCGTTCAAGACAAAATCGAATGGCTGCTCGAGGAGTCACCAATTTCTTCTAAATAACCTCCCTGGGATTTATCAGAAGACGAAATGCTGGAGTTTTGAGGCGTTTTTCAGTTCCCTTCTGAACCTCGAAGAATGCATCATCTATGTTTGGAACGTTTTTGATTCCAGGGGTTTCTTCTTCATCACCAATGGAAGTTTCATCCATATATGTGTCGTCTCTGGAGGCGTCATTTTCTTGTAAGTCAGACATCCTTGCGAAGTAGCTGTAATGTGTACAAAACACTTTACTTCAGTACATCATCATACAAGATGCAAACTTCGGCAATATGAGGGAGTTATACAATATGATGACAAAATGCTCATGCAAATATCTACAAAATGGTAATTCTTAACTTCTACCTTTTTACAATTCCACTAACAGTAGTGATTGTGATGCAAGAGTTGGCACTTCAAAACTTGCTCGTTTCTTCGAATCTACAAAAGACGAGTAAAACTCAGGTTTTCATAAAACCATGAACGCTTCCATCATACGAACATTAATCACCGGATTATGAAAACTAAACAAATATTTCATCATAAATAATTTTTTGCTTTTAATTGCTCAAAATCAGGCTTTGATTTTCGAAATATATATGTACATATATATATATATATAAAAGAGTACGAAAAAGTGATTAACTCACGTAATTTTTTTTTTTAAATTTGACTTGAGCAAAAACTCACGTGATTTTATCAAAAAAAACAAACTTTGTGGATACTCCACGGTTTGATAAAAAAAAATCTCTTTTCCTTCGTACGATCGTCTTTCATTGAAACGAAGGTTTATTTCGGTTTTGTGAAAATTCACATCTTTTAAGATAAAGTTTTGGTTTCCATGAAAGCTCATAAACAAAATTTTATCAATGGACACAAATTTATTTCAAAATAAAAATCTCTCAAGCTTGGGATTATTGCTAGTCTCTTGAACTAACGATCGAACGAACATATGTTTAGTAAAACAAGGGTTTTTCTACAAAACTCACACTTAATATATGCACACGTATACAACTTCAACGTAATCAAGGCATGAACAATTCATGAAATCAGCAGAAAAAAAATTATATCTGTCGGTGCCGGACGGGATATAGCCGGACGGTGATTGGACGGTCGGACGACGACAACAGCTCCAGCAAAAATTTTCTCCTGTGCTATGATGTGAAGGTGATGAAGGGAGAAAGGTGGTGGTCGGTCGTGGGAAAGAAATTAGAAAAAAAGGATTAGTTCCCTTTTATATCAAATTTTATTTCCAAAACCTAATCTCACAAGGATTTCCTTATTTGCCCGTCCCGTGAATCCTAAATCGACCAAGATCCCTCCATCGAGTCGGCGGTTCTACACCAATTTATGCTCATTAGACAATACTCTATAACGCCACTGGGATCTTTGTTCAAGCTTTGGTTCGCTCGCGTGATCGAAAATCCGGTAACATCTTATCTTATGACTAAGTTCAATTACTTATTTCGTTCATAATCGGTTCATCACCATTTAGTGCTGACTGATGAACATGACGGTCCCTCACTAAGCAGGGGACTTAATGTAGATGGTGGATTTTCAACAAGGTTTAAAATCGTAAAACCATAATAGTATATGCTCCTGATCCAGCAATCATATGAGTATTGAGGCTCATGTCTCTCATTGAAGCATGAAAGCTCATGCCGCATGAATCTCTGACTGAGAATACTATCTCTAAGAGTATATAGAGATATGCAGTCTCTCAGCTGAGGCAACGACATATCTCATAAATGCTGAGCAACTTCAGTATTTACTTCTATATAGAATCAGAAGATTAGACGGCTCCTAGACGACTTACCTGCTAGTATAGAGCAATAACATCTTCGGGATGTAACAATGTTTTCCCTGACTATATGAAAGAACTATGACGCTTCAACAAGCTCATATTACTCAATTACTGAATAATTAATGCTCCTAGACGATCGTGCTAGTATAGAGTTATCAATTAATTATTCCTAAATTATTAGATTTATTAACTGAATCCCTGGAAAATATTCTACATTATTCATAATATTTCGTCACTTCAATTCGTGGTTCTTCCCAGCAGAACTCCACGGTTTAGTGATAACTATTCAATATACAGGCGTCTGAGCCGCTATCGAGTAAGCCCCGACTAAAATGGTGCAAGTGTACTCAGCAATAATGCACAAACGAGCATTCCAAAACACGAAGGAACGATGAACCTATGCAAAATAGGAAGAAAATAATAATAATAAAATATTAGCAAAGGCGGCAGGGGACTGGGACCACTAGCCTGCCAGTCACGCCATGGCCAGTCTCATGCCTAATTTTATATTTTATCATATTTTATTATTTTTCCATGATCTCATGAAAATCCCTTCATTTGAACAAATCTCCTTCGTCTCAAGGAACTCTCCAGTCTCATGGTGTTTCCTCATATCAAAGAAATAATAAAATTTAGGAAAGGTGTCGCGGGACCGGGCCCACTAGCCGGCCGTCCATGCCCTAGCCATGGCCAGACCCACACCTCATGATTCCTTATTATATCCCTTATCCCATGAAAATTCCCTGATTTCATGATATTTCCCTCAACTCATGAAAAATAATATAAAATTAGGAAAAAGCTTAGGGGACGGGCTCATTGGCCGGCCGACCATGCCCTAGCCGCGGACGGTCCCACACACCCTTGTCTCATTATTTTGATATTATTTGTTTCCATCATCTCATGGAAACTCCCTCACTTAAAGGAAATTCTTAGTTTCAACAAACTCCTTGATTTCATGATATTTCCCTAAAATCATGAAAATATTTTAAAATTAAGTTAAGTGACATAGGACCGTGCCCATTGGCCGGCCGACCATGGCTTGACCATAGCCGGTCCCACACTTCATGACTCCCTATTTTATTATTATTATTTACGTAATCTCATGGAAATTCCTTAACTTCATGAAATTCCTCAGTTTCATGATATTTCCTTCACATCAGGGAAAATGCATAAAATTACATAAAATTGGGAAAGGTGTTGCGGGACCGAGATTGCTAGCTGGCCGGCCATGCCCTAGTCGTGGCAGGTCTCACACCTTGCAATTCCCTATTTTATTAATTATTTTTCATCATCTCATAAAGATTCCCCAGTTTCAGCAAAACCCTGAATCCTTCATATTTTCTCAAAATGTTGCTCAAACGCGCATCAGAAAATATCGAAACTCTCAGGACTGAGACACGGACATTATAGTGACACGGGCATGTCTCATTGACCGACCAAGGCCGGCCATAAGGCCTGCAAATATCCGGTCCCGAAAGTTTTAATAATTTTGACCTAATTTGCTCAGTTGCTCATATTGGTTCCAAACTCTTCTCAAACAACTTAGAATTTGCTCAAACGACCATCAGCTGGTCCCACGATCACCAAGAGTCGGTCCCATGACCCTTGGTCGGTCCCTCATCTCTCCATAATCAGGTTTTACTACCTGACGCTCACACGAGCACTATTTTAATAAATGATTAAACCAGCATTTAATCATCCTTTCACGAATTGGTCTTCAAGAGATTTTGGTATTTTGCTCAGTTGAGCATATGGGCGTGACATGGTCGATTCCTTATCTCGTGTAGCCGGTCCCTCCTTCACTCTGTGGTTGATTTTCAATAAATCATCAATTAATCAAAAATTAGGGTTTCGAATCCAGAGCTCCACAAAAACATAATTCTGAGAAGATTGAAACACTAATAATTTTATGTTGGTCCCGTGATCAACACTTTAATAATTATGCTCGGTCAGATGTCAGCATCTTAAATTAACGTTTGCTCAGGCGAGCAATATTTTCTCAGACTAAGGAATATTGGTTCAACTATCAATCTTCAACGATACCAACAATTTATCAAACGAGCAATATTTGCTCAGACGAGCTCGCTCAGATTAAAGAATATTGGTTCAACTATCAATATTCAATGATTTCAACAATATTTGATCACCTTAAGTTATCAACATTTATTCGATAATATATCTTTGTCTCAGCAGACATGTTCAATTCACGAGTCTCAGAATATTTGCAAATCACGTTCGACTCAACAATACAAGGACTCATCGTCTCATAAAGTCAACAACTGACTCCATAATCACGAGATGTCAATCGTGTCACATGGGGGATATTAACTAGGGTTTTGGTCAGGCGGTCTACGGTACGTGTGTTCATGCACACGACGAGCATGTGAACAAGTCGTGCAATCAGTTGGAGGAGTTAGCAAAGTAGTGGGTGGAAAATTAACCAAGTCTCTGCACGATGAGAAAATGGTTTTGACACGATTTCCCACTTCCCACTCTTTGACTCCAACAACTGTCTCACTTCGTGGGATCAAGGTGTTTACAATTCTAGCAATATAAATAAGTCTCTGAATCATGATTGAAAAGAAGAACAATCTCTCGTCAAGCAGAAAACAAGAGATTAAGAACTCAACATCTGAGCAATTACTCTCAACAGAGCAAATTCAATCAATCAGAACTTATCTTATTTTCTTCACGCAGAATACACAACACACCTACAATCTTTTATCACCATTGATCTCACACATTTCTCAGCTTCCTTCCTACAAATCAACCCATCCTCTCTTGTGACCGAATTGACTCTGAAACGACCATTGTTTTGGTTTAGGCCGAAGTCCTACAGATTGATCTCTCGAACTTAAAGCACTCCCTTCTTACAGTGCATCTGTGTGAGGTTGAGCATTTTCTCGGTTCAAGGAGTTTCCTCTGCACAGTCATCTCCATAATCCCGTAAAATCCAGCAAATAGTTTTTACCCATCTACACTTCCATATCCGGCCAGTAGTAGCCAAGACGTTGAAGATGACGGTAAAGGGTTCCAACAACGTTTGTCCACAAATTTCTCCATGAACGTGGTTAAGATGTAGCTGTGCTTCTTCATCGCCGAGACATCTCGACAGGGAGCCATCTGGGTTTCGATGATATAACACTCCGTGAAGTATGAAGAAATTTTGTAGTGTTTTGAGACTAACCTTTCCTTGGGAAAGTGAACTGTTGAGATCTTGGATAATCGGTGTCCTCCGATCGCTTGTTTCAGCATCCTTGGACTGCAAGAGCCATGTCGATGCTATAGTCCGTCTCCTTACTGTTAAGGTTTCTTCTAAAACTTCGAATTGCAGCTTCGAGGCCAATGTGGCTAAGCAATCAGAGTGTTTGTTGTTACTTCAACCGACATGAGTTATGGTTGCATCAACGAAGTAATTCAATAACTTTTGCCCCTCGGATCTATACGAAGATAGTGTTATCTCTTTTAATGCATATACTCCATTCATCTGGTTAACCAGTAACTTAGAGTCGCCTCTAACTTCCAGGTAGGTGGCGCCTGCTTGTTTGGACAACGACAGCCCTATGAGAAAAGCTTCATATTCCGCTGAATTATTGGTGCACTGAAAGTCCATCTTGAAGCAATGCGAAAAGACTTCACCAGTGGGAGACACCAGAACCATACCCGCTCATCCAGTATTATTGTTAGGGGTGGTAGAGCCATCGAAATACAGTAGCCACACTTCCTCTTTAACAAAAGAGATTTCCGGAAATTCTCCAGGAAGGTCTTCATGTAGAACGGTGGTTCCTTTTCCCGAGAAAGCTGCTAGTAAATCTACGACTGCTTGTCCTTTGATGGCCCTTGGGGAAGCACATGTTATATCCATCTCTGACATTTGGAGGAGCCATTTGGCCGGCCTTCCCATCAAGGCCGGTTTTGAAAGCAAAATTTTTACGGGGCCAACCTTAGATATCAGCACCACTTTGTTTGACAGCAAATAATGTCTAAACTTCTGAATTGAGTGAATTAGGGCTAAGCACGCTTTTTCTGCCTTAGGATATCTGAGTTCAGCATCCCTCAAAGTTCGATTGAAATAGTATATAGGATGTTTAATTCCTTCATCATCTTCTTGAGCGAGGAGAGCTCCAACGACAGTATCACTAAAGGCGGTGTAGAGACACAATGGTCTTCCTTGTACAGGAGACTTCATAACTGCTGGGGATGACAATATTTGTTGGATTCTGAAACGCCTCTTGTTGTAGCGCAGTCCAAACGAAACTTGCTTGTTTCCTCAGTAAGGGGGTGAACGAAGCATAAGCTGGGCTAAACTAGGTATAAAGCGTCGAACGTAATTTACCTTGCCCATGAAGCTCTGGAGTTCTTTCACTGTTCGAGGAGGCGGCATCATTAGGATAGCATGGGTCTTGGTTGGGTCAACCTTGATTCCCTCAGCAGTCACTGGAATCCTAAAAATTTGCCTGAAGAGACGCCAAAAGCACACTTCAAAGGGTTCATTTTCAGTTTGTACTCGCGACATTTTTCAAACACTTGCCGCATAACCTCTGTGTGTGCCGCTCGGGTTTTTGATTTGACCACTATGTCATCCACGTAATCCTTAACTTGCTTATGCATCATGTCGTGGAAAATCGCAGTCATGGCGCGTTGGTAAGTAACGCCAGCATTTTTTAAACCGAAAGGCATCACGGTATAATAAAAATTTCTAATAGGGGTTCGAAAAGATGTCTTACTTGCGCCATGCTCATACATTTTTATCTGATTGTAGCCGTTGTACCCGTCCATGAAGGAGAACATGCCATGCCTACTGGTGGCGTCTACCGGCATATCAATGTTGGGAAGAGGAAAATCATCCTTGGGGCAGCATTTTTTCAGATCCCTAAAATCGACACAAGACCTGATTTGACCGTTCTTCTTCTTTACAGGAACCACATTGGCCAACCAGGTAGGATGGTGAATGGGTTTGATAAAACCGGTGGCTAGCAACTTTTGAATCTCAATCTTGATTTGTTCCTCCACATCGTGTCTGAACTGCCTTGAAGATTGCTTGACTGGTTCGGATCCAGGTATTATATGTAGATGATGAGTGACCAGTTTTTCATCCAAGCCAGGCATTTCCTCGTACATCCACGCGAATACATCTTGATATTCCTTAAGAAGGTTCATAAGTTTTGTGCGTTCATCTGTACATAGAGTCAAGATGATGGAGACGGGCCGCAGGGATTCTTCATTTCTGATGTTGACAATCTCGAGTTCATCTGTGGTGGAATTCGTGCCGTCTTGCAACTGTCGTGGAGCGTATGGTACTTCTTCTTGTGGCTTGCCGTTATGATTGCATTCCATTGGGCAGAGAGACTGGATGGTAGTCTCCCCTGCTAATTTTTAACAACGGTGTCGATATACGGTTTTCCCTTTTTCATCACGACTTGCAACAAAAGCCCTCTCCCTTTTGTATGAGGATGAGACACACTTCCGTTTGATGAGGGAAAATTGGCGTGCCTTGTGGGTGGAGGTGTACCGTGAGACTGGGTCCCCTTTTTTAGGGACGTAAGTCTGTCCTCCTCCTCAATTGACGACCATGTAGGGAGTAGAGTGCAGTAAACCTTGCTTGACGAGTTTCGTGAATTTCCCCTTGGCTCGAACAGCTCCACGCCACAAATTAGTGCATAAGGAGACAATGACGCAGGAATGAGGACAACTTCTTCGTTCATCATGGTTTTCAGGCATTGGTGATACGCTGAAGGGATGATCCTGTTGTCATGGAGCCACGGTCTTCCCAGTATCATGTGGTAGTCCGGCTCTTTATCTATTACTTCGAATTTTACCTTCGACTGGACTGGTCCAACTGACAGATTCAGACTGATATGTCCATACGTGCTGGTTTGGTTTCCTTCGAAATCTGTCATTGTGGTAGGATACCATACGATTTCAGTTGGCCGCACCTTGGTTGTCCTGAGTGTTCTAAGAGTAATAACATTTGAGGATGCTCCTGTGTCGATGGAGCTCTTTTGAATTCTGAATTCTGAATCCTTAATGCATGCAGTGACATGTAGGGCTCTATTATGACCTTCTTCTGCCATCATGTCATCTTCGGTGAATGTAATATTGTTGACGAACATCTCTAACATTCTTTAGGTCTCCGGATGTGAAGGATCTAAATACGCATCCAAGGCTATTTGATTGATTGCAGCAAATGTCTCTGCTCGCTGATCCCTTGAAAGGTGTAGAAGCTCACATAAAATCTCCACCAAAGAGGTTGCTTCCTGGTCCACTGGCCTCTGGTTGGTGGTGAAACTGTTGATCTGAGGGAGATCATCCGGGGCATCAGTCCCCAGCGTTAGAATTTCTGGGACAGGTGAACGGCTCCAATTTGATGTCAAATGGACAAGAAAATCGAGTATGTTGTTTATCGCCTCCTTTATCAGGTCCATGTTTCTTGTGTGGATCTCCTGAACTCGTGCCAACTCGATCAGTCTTGGGATTTTTTCATTGGCTGCACCATTGGGTATAGCGTTGGGAGGAGAGGCGTCGCCATTCGCCAGATTATGAGCGGAATTAGGATTTGCGGAATCAGTTATAAGACCGATCATTCTTTTGGAAATTGAAGTTGCAACCGGGAGATTAATCTCCCACTGTGGTCGCCAGTTGTTTATGGGTAAAAACTTTTTCTGCTGGTTTTGGTAAATATGGGTGTGTGGATGAGAAACAAATCTAAACCTTAAACAAATGCACTGCACGTGAGTACTTTAGATTCGAGAGATCAATTTGTACAATCCTGGCCTAAACCAAGAAATGGCCATTCCATTCTTTCTTCGGTCATAAAGTGAAGGAGAAGGGTTGGTCTTAGGGAGGGAAGCAAAGAAGGTGTTAAGATCGGAATGGTTAACTTCGAATGTTTGGATAATTTATGACTTGTATCAGAATTTTGAACTGGCTTGCGGGATGTAAGCTATCAGTTCTTTGGTGTTTTTTGGATACTGTGTTGTTGTTAACCAAAAACTTGTCTGGTTGGAATAGGTAGAACCTATTTATACAAGTCATATTGAACGCACCCTGATCTCGTAGAAAGTGGGAATGATTGAGTGATGGAGAAGTGGGGTTGTGTGTAAATGCCAGAAAACCACGTTCACACTATGAAGGAGACGGTTTAGTTTACACCCACTACTTCTTGCCGCCACTAACTGCCCTGTGATGAGTGCCAAATATTGCATATTTCTACACCTTTTTATTGGCATTTATCTCATCTTTTGTGCTTTAAATCCCCATATTATCCCAAATTCAGTGTTTTCATTGTTTTCAAGAATAAATATTTTTACTAATTAATTTTATGTTTTTAGGTACGTAATAAAGCTTGGATGAGTTGAGAAGCCAAAAGAGCATAGGAATGGAGGCTAGCGACAATCGTAAGAGATACAACACAAGGTTCCCGCAAGAAAGCCGTGAAGTGCGAAGGAACAACACGTAAAGGGCTTCCGCAATCCACTTGTGCACCTCCCGCAAGCCGCTTGCAAAGCCTAATCCGAGCAGTGGGCTTGGTAAATAACTCAAACCCAAACCAAAGATCCAATCCCAAGCCGTCAGATTTGTTGAAGCTGCTTATCATCCAACAACTCATCCTTCAGAACATCAACATCTGATGCTCTCGCCTAAAACTCTAGCCACCTCTATTATTTCCCCTAGTCGAGCAAAACCAGACCAATTCCATTTCATCCTGTTCTCCGTTTCACAGAGCCAAAACCTTCAATAACTCCTCCGTACACTGAGTACAACTTCACCATCATTAACTCCTAATTCCTCATCTCTCTCTATCTTATCTCTATTTTTATCAAGAACAGTAACCCTAAAAGATAATATTTAGAGAGATAGAGTTAGGTTTATATATACAAGTAGGGGAGCATTGATTCAATGAAGTTGCAGAGAAATTGAAGACAAAGAAAGTCAATGGAATATCGTTGGTGAGTTGGGTTCTAATTAATTGTCGAATTGAATAAGGATTGAGAGAAAATTATGTATAAATAGAGAAGGAAGTGAGATGACAAAGTCATGCCCGGAGTAGCAGGTGCACCAAGTTGTAGTTTATATTTGTTTTCAGTACTATCACTATGTTCTAAATTCATCTGCTAGGGTTTAGATGAAGCCCTAGCCTGCTACTGTGTGATTCATACTATGTGTATTGTTCTTGAATGCTTGAATTGTTTAGGATATAATTTAATCTTAGTACGTCAACATTTTGCTTTCACAGTGTATGCCATGTACCCATTGTAGTTAGAATACCAATGTGTTGATTATGCTGCAACTCATGCTTAAACAGATTGTTATTGATCCTTAGATTAGTTGTGATTTAACTAGACAGTTAATGCTTTGGAAAGATACCTTAGTTGTGATTGAATTATCCATCGGAGAAACACCTTAGATATAGGGTAGATTTGATCGTCACCCTTATCTGCTAAAAGGACAAGAATAACATCATTAGTTGAATAAATAATGTAGGTTAGTGGTGGATTTGAAGGCCCTAGTATCCTCATTATCATTGTCTTGTATCATGTTTTACTATTTCAGTAACTACCAACTTCTCAGTCATTTCGGAAACAAAACCCCCCTTGTTGTTACTGTTTGGAGTGAATCGGTATAGAAAGACCACAACTTCAACTTAAACCCACTTTGTCCCTGAGGATCGACCTGTGCTTGACTTGTGTTTCATTAGGACACTGTGCACTTGCAGTTATCATTGTAGGTACTCTTTCTAGACCTACCACCCTGCTTTCTGACACTTTCTTATAATGGGCGTGTTGCACACCGCACGCTGTAAACTGCCATACCAGTACCCTGATGAGTATCCCCCAGTTTATGACATGTTTGATGTCTCGAGTGTTTTCGTGGAAAACGTGTAGCAGATTGCTATCTGTGGCAATTCAAAGTCAAGAGACTTGCCGCGGGAGAATAACATGTGGCGCTATTAGGCTTGTCTTGGCTGGTCACCTAAGACTTGCCACGGGCCTGTCAATTCTGTGGCGAATTTGGACGGCTGAGATTGTAACTTATGAGAAAGGGTGGCCACTGATTATGGCCACATTCTGTTGGCGCCCAATAATAGCACAGTGGCGTCATTGGTACATGCCAATGGCGTAGTGACATATTTAGCGCATGCCAGTGGCACAATGGCATGGTTGGCATAATTAGCACATGCCAGTGGCACAGTGGTGCAAGTAGCGTCTGACGTAGCCATGACCGCTAGATTTTGGCACATTGGTGTTAGACCCAAATATGTCTTGGCAACATTAGTTATAGTTTCCACATCAATCCCAATGCTCTGGGTAGCATGACTAGGCTTGGTTGGCGTAGCAACTTCGCCTAAATTAGGGTTTGGCATGCCGAAACCCTAATTAGTGTGTGGCATGCGGCTGCGGCATGGTGACACTTTTGTGCAAATGATGCCATAGTCACGCCAAAGGAATTATAGTAAGGCCATAATATGGAAACGACCACAAGAGCAAGGGTTGCTATGAGTGGCTATGATATGGCGTCATTCCTAAGGTTTCCCGGGTCCCGCATGGCTCGTGCCATGTTGTGGGGCCCAAAGTGGCGTAATTTGAGACACAAATGGAAATTAGGGTTTTGGTTAATGCGCCTAAAGCAGAGTCGTGCTTTTGACAAGAAAACCCTAATTTAAGCACATCATGGCGTTAGCCACGAACAGGTGGTAGATTAGCACGTAGGCGCGCTATTTACGGCACGTTTGGCATGTTGGCGTGGTTTTTGGAAAGCCAATGGCTTTGTGACCATTTGGCACAGTTTGCCTCTTTTAACATTGTGGCAAGTTTGGAGCAACCTGATTGGTTAATATAAGAGAGGCCGGCCAAGCATGGGCGTGGCCACACTTCTGGTGTGCGTGTAGCGGATTTAAAGTGACCTGATTGGTCGATGGGAAATAGGGTCGGCAAGTATAGGCCTAGCCAGCGTGTGGCGGGTTTAAGGCGACCTGATTGGTCAAAGGGAAATAGGGATGGTCGGGCAACATGGGGCATTGCCAATTACAAATGGCTCCGCCTGGCCTAAGGCATGGCCACACCTCCCTCTGCTGCTGCTCCTATTCCGCGGCTCATTTTATTCCTTGTTTTCTGATTTTGGGTAGGATTTTGCACCTACTAATCCATGGCGGATTAATTGCTTAGTTCGCCTAAGCTTAATTTTGACCAACGGGGTCTAATATATTGCGCAAGGCGCAAAACCCTAATTTCTGTAAATTAATCAGAGTAATATTTGAATCTTGCGAATATCACAAAATTGATTGAATTCTATGTGTTGACACATAGTTCTTTAAGTTTATTTCCAGAGAGCAGTATGCTTTCTGATTAAGTACTTTTATGCAAGGATCTTAACCTCGATACTTGGAAATCCTTGCTACTCTGCTGCGAGTGAACACAAATTGTCATGCCATATCAATATTAAGGGTTCGCCCGGGGAACATAGCACAAAAAGTATTCAAATAAACTTATATTAATTGAATAATATGGGCATGGTGCAGAAATTTACATAATATTTGGGATTGTTGCTACATGCACCATTCTGGGTAAATTTCATAAGAAAATATTGAGTTGCTCAATAAATGCGCCAGTGAAGAGGTTGAACAATCATCACTTTTACATGGCTCCGTTTCTTTGCAGAGTAACGACATATTAAACACAAGGTTCACAATTTTATCCCTGAACTAAAAACCACCATCAACAGGGGGAACCTGTTTTCTCCATATGTATTTGAAATCATCTCCAATTCCATGCTGAAGATTCTAGACTTGTCATAAATACCATTCTTTCCTAGTGTATGTGGATGATGTATAGAAAAAAGATGGAATCCACATTATTCACCATTGGAGGAGCACCAATAATCCCAAGAATATTGAGTAGTTCTGCTTTGGTTTCTTCTTCTGGAATGTGAGAGAGTTTTTAATTCCATGTGCCATTCTGAATAAAATTTGCTAATTTAGCATCCTCCTCTCTAACTGCCTTGAATACCTTCTTATGTGTTTCACTGAAAGGAATTTTGCTCTTCCAAGGGTCTAGCCAGAATTTTATACTTGTTCCATCTCCAATAATCATGGTAGAGTTCCAATGCCATGTGCCTTTCTGATTCTCCATGCCTTTTCAGAATCCTTTAGGAGAGTTGTAGTTCTTGGGATATAATATGCTTCATCTGTAGATGTTTTCAGTTGGTTACTTTCCTCCATATGGCTTCTTTTTCATGTGCATATCTCCAGCTCCATTTGGCTAATAATACCTTGTTGGTTGCTCTAAGGTCTCTCAGAAAGACCTCCAATCTTTTTTGGCTTTGAAACCTTGTCCCAAGAGATCCATCTAATCTTTTTCTTATCTGTTGTACCTCCCCAACAATAAGATCATTTTCTTTTCAACTGAAACTAACATTTGAATTAGAGATAGGAAATATACCGGAAGACTAGCAAGAGCACTTTTTATTAACTCAATTCTTCTTGCCTTTGACAAGAACCTCTTCCTGTATTTGGCTAGATTGGACTTAAACTTTTCTAGGATTGAATCCCAAATGCTATTTGTTTTCTGCTAGCTCCAAGAGCCATCCCCAGATACTTGAATAGTAAAGCTTCAATCTTAAAGGTTTAATATCTGTGCAATGTCTTGAATTTTAGAATCAGCTCCAATACTCATAACTGTGCTCTTCTCTAAATTAACCCTCAAGCCTGTAATGACCTCATATATTTGTAGTACCATCACCAGATTCTCAACTTCTTCTTCTTTTGCATCAAGAAACACAAGAGTATCGTCAGAAAATTGAAGTGAAAGACTTTTATTTCGAAGCCAATATTGAACCCTGTGATCATTTGAAGTTCTTCTTCTCTTTTTATGAGTCTTTTAAACACTTCTGCTATCAATAAAAATAGAAATGGAAAGAGAGAATCCCCCTGCCTCAGCCCCTTGTAATGCTTGAATTTTTTTGTAGAGCTTTTATTAACAAAAACTGAAGATTGAGATGATGAGAGACACCAGTATATGCAGCTCCTCCATTTGTCTCCAAATCCTGCGTTCTAGTAAAGAGTCTAAACAAAACCAGTTTACATTATTAAAAACTTTCTCTATATCGAATTTACAGAGAATACCATGCCTTTTAGCTTTTAATCTATAGTCAATCAGCTCCCCTGCTATGAGAATACCATCCTGGATTTTCTTCCCTTGAATGAAAGCACCTTGGTGTTCGCTAATGAGTTCGGGTAGCACCACTTTAAACCTTGCTGCTAAAATCTTGGAGATGATTTTGTAGATACAACTCATTAGACTTATAGGTCTAAATTGATTTGGAGAGATGTCATCCTCTTTTTTGGGGATTAAGGTGATGAATGAGCAGTTCAATCTCTAGTCTACTCTTTCCTCCTCATAAAACTCTGCAATCACTGCTAGAACATCATATTTTGTCACTGGCCAAGCTACTTTAATGAATTCCATACCTATCAGGCCCTGGAGACTTGTTATTTCCACAAGTTTTTATGGCCTTCCACACCTCTTCTTCTTCAATTAGTCTTTTCATCCATGTTTTTTATTCTTCTGAGATTTTAGGGCAGCCATCCTCTAGCAGCTGAGGTCTCCAATGATGTTGCTCTTGAAAAAGATTGGATAAGTGATCAGAAAATGCATTCCTGATGTCTTTTTGGTCAAAATTATCTTCACCGGAAATTACCAACTTGTGGATTATGTTCTTCTTTTTAATTACATTTTCCATCTGGTGTAGAAACTTTGTATTATTTTCCCCATCCTTTAGTTGCTTAGTATTTTCCCTTGTAAGCCATCTCTATGGTCGTCAATTCTTATCTGTTTTAGCTCAATTCTGTTGTTGGCTCTGTCAGCAAATTCTCCAACTTCAACTTTCCCTTGCTCTTTGGGGTTTAAAGCATCAATCTTCTTTGTTAGTAGTTCTTTTCTCACTTGTTGTTTACCATATTGTTCTCTTGCCCATTTTTTTATAAATAATTTTAAATTTGCATTTTTTTTGCAAGCATAAAACTTGCAGAACCTTCGAATTTCATAACATGCCACCAAATTTCCAAATTTGGCACGAAAGATTTATTTTGCAGCCAAAAAGTTTAAATTCTGAAGGGTGCATGATGAGTACTTACAGTGCTTGTAGTGAGAATGACTAGAGCATGGTCTGATACGTTTTTGGATAACAAGGTTTGAGATGCATCCTTGTACTTGGCTGCAAATTCCGGAGAAATTATTTTTCTATAAAGCCTGCACAAGATTGGATCATCCTTCATGTTTGACCATGTGTATAATCCTCCTCCAACTGGTAAGTCTACTAGCTCTTGATTTGACATGAAATCATTAAAGAGTCTTTTACCCAAACTAGAGCCGCCTGGTTTGTTTCTCTCCCAACTCCTTCTGACAGCGTTAAAATCACCTGCTATGCACCATGCTTCAGGCTTCCATCCCACTAAACTATCCAATTCTTCCCAAAACTCCTTTATTTCATCTGCAGTACATGGAGAGTATATGTTTGTCAGTGTCCATTCAAACTGATCACACTTGTTTTTGAATTTTTGACTGATTGTATTTGCAGAGAAGACGACTGGTCGGATACCAATGGTGGCCGGGTCAGAACATCGACTCGATGGATTTAGCCTGGGAAGCTGTTTCGGATCGGACAACATCGGTCGGGCGGGATGTATATGGTGGGGATGCATTGGGAAGCGGATTATTGCGAAGGTCTGAAACGAGATGGAAAGAAGAAATGTCGGTATAGTCGGTTGAGCGAAGAGTGTTCCCCTTGGCAACAAGGGCGCTGAGGCGGTCTGGCCACGCCGGCGGGACATCAAATGTCTGCAGCACTCACGGTATAAACGGCGCGGATTAGCTCTCCCCCAAAACCACCCAACCCGATGTGCACTAAAAGGAACAAAGGGTAATCTTCACTGTATTTGCAGAGAAGACTTCATCCAAACATTTAAGCTTTTCAGAGTCCCAAATAGATAGCATTCCTCTACCCAAACCTTTAGAAGCAATCCAATTCCATCCAAAATTTTCATTGCCCCATAAATTTTTGACAAACCAAGGTTTTTTTTTTTGAAAAGTTCACCACTTCATTAAGAACCAAGGTATAATTTTAATCATCTTATTTCTTGAATCACAACTGCCACTGGTTTAAACTTCTGTATCAGACCCTTCAAATGATCAATATTATCTACTCCATTCAAACCCCTTGCATTCCAGGTTATGATGTGAGAATTCATTTGATTAGCATCCATTGATAATGCCCTGTCTTGTGCTTTGGATATAGATTTCAAAAAGTTTCTCCATGCGTTTCAATAATCTCAACAAACATATGCTGAATATATTATTGTTTGCATGTTTGATCTAATCTTAAGTTACTGCTGACCTCCATTAACAACTGTTGGAAAACGATTAATAAAAAATATTTTTTTAAAGTTTTAATAAAAAATTATAGTTTATTGTTTTCTTTTGTGAATGAAACTTATTAGTCCCACATTGTGGAGTTTCTAATTTTTAGTAGTTTTAAGAAACTATATAAACCTTTTAGTCCCACATCGGGGAGTTTTTCTTCTTAAGTTGTATTTGTCAATTATATAAACAAATTCACTACTTTTGTAAAATCTATGGGAAAGGGGTTGCTCTATATTTAGAAGGACCCCTAAGGGAAAAAACATTTTATATTGTTTTCTCAAGTGTTCGAGATTTTACTTTATGGTTTTTTCGGAGTTGCCAAGCTCAAGTTGAGCATCTACTACATATGCTAGTAGTAGGTGTATTAGGGTGTTTTATCCTGGAGATATCCGTCTTGTGAGGGCTATAGCATCACTCTTGAGTGTATCCGGGCGCTAATGACTTAAGGGAAACGTGTTGAACACGTGAATCACTCTGTTTTTCCAAAGTTTTGCCTTGTTGCTGTTGCGGAGATATGGGGAGCTCGTCCGTTTCATCAAATGGATCACTTCCATAATAAAGGAGCTAAATATCAATAACTTTTGCTTATTTGATTTTTCCTTGTTTTTGATTATGCACCCAACAATCTTAAGACATTATAATTTGTAATAATTGAAAATGGTTGGTTGGTTTGTAAATCATGGATGTTAATTGTGGAGTGAAAAACAAAAACGAATTTTTGGTCAGCTGTAGAGTTTCGAGTTTATCTCTTAACCTAGAAAGAATCTCGATGAACTATTTTGACACAACGTAGTAGACATCCTGATAGTTACCCACGTAAAATTTCAGAATCTTTGGAGTTGTAAAAGTATTTTTTTTGATATTTTACAAAACAGAGAAACGTTCCTGAAAAATTCTGACGAGCAGAATTTTGTTGTTAACTGAAGTAGTTTTTATGGGGTAACCATGAGTTTTTTGATATGGTGGTTCAAACGAAGTTTATAAATCTATATATTATCTTCAAAACTCATATTTTATCTGAGCTAAGGTTTGTGAGATGTGGTGTATTAGGTGATTGGCAAATTACCGTGTCCGTGGTCAGAGTATAAACGAAGTTTGTGACATGAAATTGAAAAGGAACATGGCTACCAGGCGCATATGGATGAACACAAGTCTTCCAAAGCTGACAAAGGCGAGAACATCAAACACAACTCTAAGCATAGTCTTCATAAGAAAGGTATGTTTCCTAAAACTGAATCCGGCATTACTTTAATTAAGGGTGATTGTTATGTTTGTAAAATTCCTGGCCATACGGCAGTAAAATGTAGACAACATAAAACCTTAATAAGTAGAAAGTTAATGCTAATTTAGTTGAAACAAATTAGAACAAGTTCATTGACATGATGTCAAAAGTTATTTTAATAACCAATGTGAGAGACTGGTGGGTGGACTCTGGAGCCACTAAGTTTTTTTGTTGAAACAGAGACCTGTTCATCTCTTATCAGAGGATAAGGGATGTCGAGAAACTCTATATGAGTAACTCATCTGCGACAGAGGTTGCATAAAAGGCAAAGGTCGAGCATAAGCTCATATCTGTAATATTCTCACACTGAATGAAGTTTTCATGTTCCGAGCATATGAAAGAATCTTGTATCTTGTTCTCTTGAAGATGGTAAAAGATTGAAGATCTTAACTAAATGTGGAAAACTTGTTATAACTAAGGGCATTGATTTTCAGGTAACAGTTATATGACTTAGGGTCTATATAAGTTTAAAGGAAAATCTGATGAAGTGAATATAGTTGATTCTTGTGCTTTCTTTTGTGTGTATTTGAATGTTTTGCATGGTAGACTTGGAACCGTAAAATTATAAGTCAATGCATAAACTGCATAGCATAGGCTACGTACCCAAATTTAGTTTGGATCTTGAACACAAAAGTGAAATGAATATGCTATAAAATCTTTTAGCACAAATGTTCATAGTAATTCTAAGCCCTTAGAATCAATTCAGTTATGCCTAGTTGACATGAGTTCAACCCAAAACCACTATGGTAAAAGATGGTTTATAACTTTCGTGGATGATTGTACGAGGTACTATCTTGTATACTTTCTTAGGGATAAGGATGATGCCTTAGAAACCTTAAGACGTATAAACTTGAAGTTCAAAACCAATTAGAAGCCTTGAACATAACAACTGTATCCTTAAGAAGATGATAATTGCCATGTTGATTAGTTCAGGATTACCTGCGGCCTTGTGGGGGGTGGGAAGTCCTCTTAACTAGTATATCCTGAATATAGTACCCTTAAGGATCAGATGAAACTCCATATGATTTATGGAAAGGTAGATGACCTTCTCATGAATACGTCAAAGTGTGGGGGTGTTTGACTAAGATTGTCATTCCCCTTCCTAAAAGAACTAGATAGAAACCAAAAATGTTGATTGTGTCTTCATATAGGGTATGCTAAGTATACTTCTACATATAGATTTTTGGTTGTGTGTTCTGATTTTTCATACTTTGGTGTGATTTTTATGACTTTGTTGTGAATACTATTACATAATCTAGGGATGCTGAGTTCTTTGAACATGTTTATTCTTAAACCTGTACCTCATTAGAGATATGTTATTGATCCCCTAGATTTATTTTCAAATAGTCAGAACTTATCTTAAAGGAAGATGAAGTTAAGGTTGAGCCTAAGAGAAGTAAAACAATTAGACTTGAAATTTCTTATGAAGCCGACTTCATAACATTCCTAGCTTAGTCTAAGCCCTGGACTTGTAAAGAAGCCTTGATATCTACTGAAACCCCATTCTGGTAAGAAGCTTCATTTAGTGAAATTGACTCAGTCCGTCGGAACCTGACTTGAGAGGTTTATAGTTTACCTCCAAAGAGTAAGACCATGAGATGTAAATGACTCTTTAAGAGGAAACATTAGGTATATGGAACTATGGAAAAATATTAGGCTAAGTTGGTAGCTAAAGGCTATAAACTAAAAGAAGGTGTATATTTTCTTGATTCTTATTCACATGTGACGAGATTTACTTCCGTTGAGATGCTAATTTTTATTGCTGTCATAAACAAATTAGAGATACATCATATGGATGTTAAGACAGCTTTTATAAAATCGTGAATTAGATAAAGAAATTTACATAGACCAACCTGAGGACTTTGTAGTGAAAGGTTATGATGACAAAGTTTGTAAGTCGAACAAAATTTTGTATGGTTTATAAAATAAGCACGTAAACAGTGACATGGAAAATTTGATCATGTGATAATGTGTAGTGGATTTAAGTTAATGAATCTGACAAGTATATTTACAAGTAACTTGTTAAGGATGCCTGTGTGATTGTATGCTTGTATGTTGATGATATGCTTATACTTGATACAAACATAGATGTGATTAATTCCACTAAAAACATGCGCTGAATGAGAACGTTGACTTGAAAGACTTAGGCCCTGTTGATGTAATCTTAGGGATGATGATTAGAAAATAATCTATCATATATAGTCTTAGTCATTCTCATTATGTTGAATTTGTGCTAAAGAGATACAATCAGTGTGATTGTAAAGCCTGCTTGTACTCCGTACGATTATTCTTGTAGACTCGAGAAAAAAGGGTAATGGAGTATCTTAACTTGAATACTCAAGAGTTATAGGATGTCTGATGAACTTAATGAATTGTAAGAGTCCAGACATTGCATATATAGTGAGTAAGTTAAGTAGATATAATTGTAGTCCAGAGCAATAGCATCAGATGCACTGAGTAGAGTATTATGGTACCTAAAATACTCTATTACCTTTTATTTGATTTATCAAAGGTATCTTGCTGTCCTTGAGGGACTTTGTGATGTAAACTGGATAGTTGACTCAGTGGAGTCTAAGCCTACGAGTGGATATGTTTCACTCTAGCATGAGGGTTTGTTTTTGGAAGATTTACAAACAAACATATATTGCTCAATTCATTATGGAATATGAGAGTATTGAGTTAGATAAAGCAGGAGAGGGGGCCGAGTGCCTAAGATGCCTTTTAGAAGACATTCCTCTCTGGCATAGGCTTGTGCCAGCTATATCTATACATTGTGTTATCCAAGCTATAATAGCTAAAGCTGAAAATAACTAATCTCAATCGGCGTTATTTCCATTGATTGGATAAATCCCAAGGAGAATATCGCGCAACATTTGACGAAAGGTTTATCCCAAGAGATAGTTAGAAATGCATCGAGGGGGAAGGGGCTTAATCTCATAAATTAAACTTCCCATGAAGGATACTCAACCTTGCTGATTGGAGATCCCAAGATCAAGGTTTCGAATGAGACAACTAATTTGTGGTGGGTAAAGGTAAACATTATCAGAGAATTTTATTCTCTGTCCCTTCCCTATGGTGTAGACGTGATAGTGTGAATGCATGTGAAGGATGACTTTTAAGAAGTCTTAATGAGTTATATAGTTTCAATTTAAGATTGAAGTGGGGTGTAGCAGTAACACTATTTATGGAAACTCACCTATCTGAATGAGGAAGTGGGCCGCTTCCTATGAGAATATGAGATTTGATTCTCTAGAGCATTCTGAGAAACAGGATATGTCCAGGGCCAAATTGGACAAAACGACACGAGCTTGGCAGCAACCTTGGAGATATCACCCGTGGTTGTTATCGCGAATTACATCAAATGCTAGCAGTTCAAGACATAGTTCACTGTCTCTAGCAAGTAATTCCGGTAATATCTCACTAAGTAAAGGTTCAAGACCTCATGGACACCTCTGCCTAAAATGGTATTTCCTGCGCTTTTTATGTGATTTTCGTTTTGATGGTTTTGGTATTACTGGAACTTAGGACCTAAAGGTCACTAAGGGTTCACTAGTTCATGATTTTTCACTTTGGTGAAAGATACCTATAGTCTCACCATGTGAGAACTAAAGATGAAAGCTCTCAATACTATTATGACTTGTGCAATCCATAGTATGACCCTGGGGTCAACACACTTTTGTGTGAGAGAGAGGATGTAGAAATGACTAGTATGATTTCAACACTTGCACGATCAGTCTGTTTGGATCGTGAGATTGGGATGTTGATTTACCAAGATCTATCTGTGTTTTCATGTTTTATTGAGTTTTCATTCATGTGGGGGATTGTTGGAAAACGATTAATAAAAAATAATTTTTTAAAGTTTTAATAAAAAATTATAATTTATTGTTTTCTTTTGTAAATGAAACTTATTAGTCTCACATTGTGGAGTTTCTAATTTTTAGTAGTTTTAAGAACTATATAAACCTTTTAGTCCCACATCGGGGAGTTTTTCTTCTTAAGTTGTATTTGTCAATTATATAAACAAATTCACTACTTTTGTAAAATCTATGGCAAAGGGGTTGCTCTATATTTAGAGGGACCCCTAAGGGAAAAAACATTTTATATTGTTTTCTCAAGTGTTCGAGATTTTCCTTTATGGTTTTTCGGAGTTTCCAAGATCAAGTTGAGCATCTACTACATATGCTAGTAGTAGGTGTAGTAGGGTGTTTTATCTTGGAGATATCCGTCTTGTGATGGCTATAGCATCACTCTAGAGTGTAGCCGGGAGCTAATGTCTTAAGGACAACGTATTGAACACGTGACTCACTCCGTTTTTACGAAGTTTTGACTTGTTGTTGTTGCGGAGATATGGGGAGCTCATCCATTTCATCAAATGGATCACTTCCATTATAAAGGAGCTAAGTATCAATAACTTTTGCTTATTTGATTTTTCCTTGTTTTTGATTATGCACCCAACAACAAATCCACTGTATTAAAGATTGTATCCACATTGGACCCAGCGGTTGATTTGAATTTTGAGAGATCAATAATTACTTTATCATTTAAAATTTATATTTGTTGGTCCTTTGCAAACTGATTAATATTTTCCTACGTGACAAGATGCCTTCCTTGGTTGAAGCTTATCTCTTCTAATCCTTTGGTGTTTGATATTTACAGATTTTCTGGAGCTATCGCCGGCAATATTTGAATTTCCGTTTCAGGTACCATTTCAGGTATAGTCTCAGGTACCGTTTCAGGTACTGTTTCAGGTACAATACTCAGAGGTGGTTCCGATACTATAGCCGGTGTTGACAATTCTTTCTGTGGTTGCCTGAACTTACCAAAAAACTCAGTAATTAGATAGTTTCCCCCCTTCTTTTTTGCACCCAAATTTGAATTTTGTTTAGAATTTGAGTTTAAGTTTCCGTTACAAAAGGATTTCTGAGTGGGTCCACTTTTGAGAGCCGTTACACCCAGCTTGTCTGACTCCTTATGACTCACATTTTGGATTTTAAAGTGTGCATTTTCCATCTTCGACAACTGCCATCTGTACCCTTTGAACGACGGTGGCCTGTGTTGAGTGAATTCCGATTTCCATCTAATTGCAAGAATGTAGATTTTCCATCAATTTTCACTTCAGTTGCAACTGGAATCTTTTTGATGTCACCAGTAATTGTTAGTCTGCATATATCTGGGTTGCAGAGACATGTTTCCTATTCTCTTTCAGTTAAACCACCTAGATGGTCTCCTATGATCTTAAAATTATTGTAAGACCATAAATGTAGAGGGAGACCTTGAATTCGTACCCACCATTTGCACGCATTGAAGGCTGATTTGGAGATGGCCTCATCTTGATTTCAATTTTTGTACCTTATGAGACCCATTTAATAGGTATCCAAGATTTAACCCATTCCTTATCATTATTTGGGAAGAAAACTGCACTGTTAAAGTCAGTTATGGAGAGTTTAATGTATTTATTCCAATTCAATTTCTGTGATAATGCTTTTGCAACTTTATTCCAAGGTAAGGTACCCTCTTTAATCACCATTATAGATCTGGACATTCTCGCTTTGGTGCTGATTGATGTTGTACTTGCTTCCATGAAATCATTATTTGTTGTTGCTCTTTCCTGTCCCCAACCAGAGAATCTAAAATTTCACCCATACCCCACCAACCTTCTTCATTAACCCCTTTAGGAACACAGGTGGAACTTTTTCTTCCTTTGCTTGCATCATGTCGAGCAATCTTCAAATATTCCCCTTTGTCATTCTTTCGTACTTCCACCAGAAAGGAGAATGAACCATCTCTTCTGGTACATCTGCGTTCTTTTGATTTCTTCTCAATCAACGATTCCAAAATATTTCTGATCCAGCCTCCGATTCTAGCAGATAACAACACCCAATATCTCTTTCCCTCCCTTCCTTTTTCTTCAATTCTGACTCTATCAGCCTTTCCAAGTTTAATCTTGGACGCTTCAAATGTCTTTGTAGATGGGGAAAAACGGTTCGCTGGTTTTTTAGGGAACGAAGAGACGATCGAGCGATCGAAGACTCCTCAACCGAGCAAACTGCCTAACCTCAAACAGATGCACTGCACGGGAGTGCTTTTAAGTCGAGAGATCAATCTGTAGGACTCCGGCCTAAACCAAGTCAATGCCCGTTCAAGAGTCAATTAGGTCACAAAGAGGGAAGATGGTTGATCTGTAGGAGGGAAGCTGAGAATTTTGTCAGATCAATTGTAATATGTGAATGTGTTGTGGGTTTCTGCAAATGATGAATAAGTTTGAGTGATTGAAAGAGTGTTGGTCACACGATGATTTCTTGGTTAGACGATAGATTTTCTGTTTAATATATATCGTGGATTTTCTGGGTGTTTTCCGTACTATCTTTCAATCATGGACTCAGAGACTTATTTATATTGCTGGAAAATGTAAAACACATTGATATTCAGTAAGTGTGACGGTTGCTCGAGTGAAAGAGTGGGAAAGTGGGAAAGTGGGAAATCGTGGTTTCACCAGTTCCTCGTACGTGAGAGGGTTGGTTGATTGTCGACCCACTACTTTGCTAACTCCCTCAACTGCTTGCACGACTTACTCACATTTCTCACCGTGGATGAACACACGTGCTGTATCCGCCAGACCAAAACCCTAATAGATATCCCCCATGTGACGTGATTGATTGTCTCAAGAACGTGGATTTGACTAGTCAGTCATTTGATTTGATTAGACGATGGGTCTAATTTTTGTTTAGTGGATCATGATAGTCGAATGCTCTATGACTCATGGATCGAGCGTCTTCTAGGACACGATTCTCGAATGAATGCTGATAGTCTGAGCAAATATTGCTCCAGCAATTGATCGATAAATTACTGAATATTAGTATATGAATCGAGCATCTGAGCAAGTATTGCTCACTCGATGACTTACTAAATATTGATAGCTGGATCAATATTTGAGCAATTGAGCGAGTATTGCTCGTTCAGTGAATTATTGAATACTGATAGTTGGATCAATATTCAAGCAATTGAGCAAGTATTGCTGTAAGTTACTGAATATTGGTAGTTGGATCAATATTCGAGCAGATGAGCAAGTATTGCTCATTCGATGGATTATTGGTAGTGTGACCAAATAATAATTAATTAAAATATTACCAGGGCCGAATATTATATAATTAATTTAGAT
Source organism: Papaver somniferum (assembly GCF_003573695.1). Taxonomy (NCBI): domain Eukaryota; kingdom Viridiplantae; phylum Streptophyta; class Magnoliopsida; order Ranunculales; family Papaveraceae; genus Papaver; species Papaver somniferum. The sequence continues at coordinate 27,624,288 of NC_039363.1, read as the reverse complement.
GTTGAATGCCGGATCAATCATAAAATTATCAGTGTTTGAACTGCTCAGAATTGTGATTCAGCGAGCGTTTGTTCAAAATCCTAATTTTCGGTCAATTGATGAGTTACTGAAAATAGGCTATTGAGTAAAGGAGGGACCGGCCACATGGGATGATGGACGACCATGTGGTTCCCAAGTGCTTGAATGAGCGTGCTCCAGGGTTTTTCGCTAACCGACTGGTGAAAGAATGATCAAATGCTAGTGTTGATCATTTATTATAATAGTGCTCGAGCGAGGGTTAGGTAGTAAAACCTAATTTTGGAGAGGTGAGGGACCGACCAAGATGGCATGGGACCGGCCCTTGGTGGTCATGGGACCTATTGCCAGTTGTTGAGAGCGTCCCAAGTTGGTTGGAGAGAGTTTGGACCTAATATGAGCGATTGATAACAAATTAGGTCAAAATTGTGAATATACGTGGGACCGGCTCCTTGCAAGCCTTAGGGCCGGTCTTGATCGTTCAAGACAGCATGCCCGTGTCACCATGGTGTCCGTGTCTCAGTCCTGAGAGTTTTGGTATTTTCTGATGATCGTTCGAGCAATGTTTTGGATTTTCAGAAGAGTTTGATCTTGACTGAAATCTCAATTTTTGCTCGAATGAGCAAGAAGAACTATGTTCATGCGACAGATAATTTGAGATTATTAAAATAATGATATTTAATTTTTGACGTGGGAAGCCTAGTCGGTCGAGTGACCATTTGACTTTTTGGCTTTTCCATGGTTTGAGCAATATTTGAGAAAATATTGAAAAAACTAGGGTTTTCGGTCAAACGATGGAGTTCCATGAGATGATGGAAATAACAATATGAGAAAATAAGGAATTATGAAGTGTGGGACCGGCCACGTCTAGGTCATGGCTGGCCGGATAGGTGGCCCGGTCCCGTGACGCCTTTCCTATTTTTTGTTTGATGAAAGTATGGAAAGCTAAGAGTTTCTCATAAACGAAGGAGTTTGCTCAAGTGAGGGAAACCCTGTGAGATGAGGGAATAAAATAATAGTGAAATAAAATAATGGAAGGACCGGTCCCACTCCTCTAGCTTATTTTATTAATTATTATTTCCATGAGTCGCTCGTTTGTTCATACTTTGATCGTTCATTCATGTGTTTGGGTGTTCGTATGTGCATTATTTTTCAAGTACACATGCACCATTTTCTCAGGACTTACTCGATGACGGTCAGACGCCCGATTGTGGAGTATTTATTATTAATTCATGAAATTCTGATGGGAATGATTCATGAAACGGAGTAATAAAATGAGTTGAGCATCTATTACTAATCCATGAAATCCAGTAGGGGAATTCAGGGAACAAAGTAATGAGATAAAGTGATTATCTATTACTAATCCATGGGATCAGTCGGGGATCAGCCTTGGAACAGAGTAATAAGATAGAATAGATTATCTTCTAGGAATTCAGTCGGTGAATGTCACGGTAGAATTAATCTATCGTAGAATCGAGATATGAGATAGTTGAAGCATCATACTCGTTCTGAAAGGTGCATAATCAGGGAACAACGTGTAGCGTTGTTAACGTCCTGAAGGCGTTTTTCCCTCTCAACAAACAATTATGTAGGGAGAGCCGCCTGAATCTATACACAGTCTCTCTACATATTCAGGAAACAGCGAATGAGTATCGCCGATGTCCTGAAGGCGTTTTTCCCTCTCAACAAACAATTATGTATGGAGGACCGCCCAATCGTTCTTCTATGTAGAGGCAGGTCTCTCTATGTAGTCTGGGAACAACGAGTGTCACCGACATCCTGAAGGCGTTTTGCCCTCTCAACAAATAATTATTTATGGAGGACCTCCCAATCTTTCTTCTACATAGAGAGGCACGATGAAATGCGTAGCATCGAACGCTCAGCAAGTGGGAGGCCTTTCTAGAAACATATTCATCGTGGCTATGAGAGGTACTCGATCAGAGATCGTGAAAATAGTTCACGGATCGTAAAAACACAAATCGTCACATGCGTTCCTGAAGCCGGGTCAGAAACATGCAGTATCATGATTTTACGATTTTAGCCCTTGCTGGAAATCCACCATCAATATTAAGTCCCCTTCTTAGTGAGGGACAGTCATGTTCCGCAGTAAGCATTAGATGGTGATTTTCCAGTTAAACGAGATAAGTAGTCGGACTTAGACGTACAAAGGCATTTTCAGAATCCTTGATTTGCTCCGATGATGTCGTGCACGAGCAAACCATAGGTAAAGACTTTGACATGTGATAGAGTGTCGTCCCATTGTCACAGAGAGACGAGGCACTATTGATTTGGATGGTCAGACGTGCAGTTTTGGTCGGTTTAGCGTTTGCGGGCCCAGACCCAAAAAGGAAACCTATGTTTTATTATGTTTTAGAAATAAAATAGATTTAAAAGGGAAGAGACCCTATATTTTTTTTCTTCTATTGACTGACCACCTCTCCTTGATTTCTTCACGCCCAAAGCAGGAGGAGAAAAATTGCCCGGAGCCGACCGTCGCCGTCACCGTCCGGCGAAGTTCCGTCCAACTCCGGCCGTTTTTAAGGTAAGAGATTTTTTTTTATTGTTAGTTTTTCCATGAATTGTTCAAAACAAAATTTCATGTGCATGCATGTGTAGGTTTTATGGAAATTTATTTTTGTAAATAGTTGTTAGTCCGTCCGTCCGTTTAGGGATCGAACGATAATCCGTAGTATGATAAAAACACGTATATGTTTTGATAATAGACCTAGTCCAGTAGTAAAATTTTATTTATGAACTTTCATGAAAACCAAAATTTATTTTCAAAGCATGAATATTTTTTGGAACGTATGCTCGTTCGCTAGATAAAGTAGTATACAATAATCCCTAGCATTAAAGATATTTTTGAAATAGACCCATATCTAATAACAAAATTTCGTTTGTAAACTTTCACGGAAACAAAATTTATTTTGGAACATATGGATCTATGCAAGGTAGAAAAGACACATTTGACGAACAAAAGCTCGATTGAGCAAAATAATTTTTTTACATACATACGTGAGTTTAGTCACACAATTTTTTTTTTAATAATTTCCGTGAGTTACCAGCTCACGAAATTCTTTTTTTTAAGGAAAAATACGTGAGTTGTTCACGTTTTTTTTGTTTTGCGAAACTAAAAATTTGTGTATGATCGAGTTCAATTGTTAGACATAAACAATTGTTAGTAAAATGTTGTTTGTATGGATTTTATGATTTAATAATGTATGCACAAAAACCAATAAATGTTCCCCAGTAGGAGTTGTCCACATGATGTAAGTTTTGTGGATCGTTCATATGAGTTTTATGAATTGCTCATGGTTTTGTGAAAATCATGTTATGATTTCAAATAATGAATTTTTATTCGTCTCTACAGGTTTCAAGAGACGAACAAATTCTAAGGATTTTGCGTTGTAATCACTAAAGCTAGTGAAACTATAAACAAGTAAGAGTTAAAGTGTTACCATTTTTGTAGATGTGCATTTTCATTCCACGATCCGTTGTTCTGTTGAATAATGTGTTGAAATAAAATGTGGCATGCTCAGCAACTTTTGCAAAGATGACCGATTCTCATGATGGCACCTCCAAAGACAATGCTCCCAGGGATGATGCTTCCAGGGATGATGATTCCAGGGATGATGCTTCCACAGACACAACTTCAGACAATGGTGTTTCTGCAGATGGGACTTCTATTGACGAAGAAGAAGAAGAGGAAAGAGTTGGGCCAAAGAACATTCCAAACGCTGCTGATGAATTTTTCGTGGTCCAATATGCCAAAGAAACGTCCCCCAGTTCCGGCGTTTCGTCTTCTTATATATCCCATGGACATTACTCAGAGAAAATTGGTGTCTCCTCGAGCAATTATTCGATTTTGTATTGACGGGAGACATTATGCCGGCTCACATATATACTTCAAGATTTCTTGGAAACCTTTGACCGACTTTTATGGATGGGCGAGGCATATGCTGGGACATAGTCACGTGAGACCCATGTTGGACCGTGCGCAGGTGACACGAGCTATCCAAGCAGCTGGAGAATTGCGTGTTTACCATGATGCGAGAGGTATAGTAGCTATTCTCGCTCGTTGGTATTTCCTACTCATACTTTCATATTTAGATGGGGATAATTCACCATTACTCTAGAGGATGTGGTTGCTTTAATGAATCTTCCAGTCACGGGTAATTTCTCAGCAGCACTTTCCACAAACGAGAAGGCGATATATGAGATCTTGACAGCTAAGATGCATGGTATTAAAAAATTATCCAACAAAACTTGTTATGCCCAGTGGTTGAAGGAGTGGTGGCCGAGTAGAACTCCTGAGATACATGTGGATGGTATGTTAAGCATTGTTGCTTTCTTGTGTCTGTGGTTATCCAGGGATGTGTTTGAAGATAGTGGAAATTTGCTGAAACCATTTGTGATCCCTTTTGCCATCAAGATGGCTCAGGGTGAGAAACTCCCCGTTGGTAGTCTGTTTCTGGGTTTACTATTCTCCAACTTAGATTCCTTGGTTGTGGATTCCAGCATTTCCAATGGTTTTATGAAAATTGAGACATATGCCAACACAATGTTTCTCCAAGCTTTGTTGTGGGAGCGCTTTGAAAAATATGCCCCGATTCCCCGTAGCATCTTGCAAGGACCGAACGCTGACATCCATTATGTTCTTTCTGAGAGGGATAATGCTAGAATTATGCGTTGGTCTACCAAAAAGCCTCGGAAAAATATACGCCTCACCAGTGTCTTAGACGAAGAATCTGAGTTTAACTTTTGTCCATGGGTGTCGATATCACAGATGATCACTTTTAACAATAATGAAGCGAATATCATTCTGGAGTCTGGTGCAAACCTGAGTGATGGTGAGAGATCCTTCATACTGAGTTGTACCCCTGGTTACTTATTATCAGTAATACACAAAGAATATCTGGTGGAGGAATATAACATTGACAGAGCAGATAGACAAATGGGTGTTGATCAGTGTGTCCCAGATGTTCGAAAAGAAAAACCATCAGTCGATCAACTCAAGGCTTCTTTGAATTGCACACGTTTGGACGGGGGTGGATATATGTACCCTTGCCCTACACGGGCCGTCTATCCAACTCCGGTATATGTAGACTTCTGGAGGCTGCAACTTGATCATTTTTTTGATTTTATAATGGCTCCTCAAACTCCGGCACAAGAACCTCATGCTGATGAGATAGTTTCTGAACGACCAAGGTTGAAGCATCTTTCCAGTAGCGATAAACGAAAAGTACTTCCTGGATGTTCACAGGTAAGAATTTTTCTCGTAATTCTTATGGTGGTATATTGATCGTCTCTTGACTACTCCATTGATTTTACCACAGGATGCTCGTGTGGTGAAATCTCGAGTTGATACAAACTTTACAGAAATTGAAGAGAGTTTTCGAGGCGGGGAACCTCAGAGCAAGACTTACAGGATGGTGCCAAATAATGTGCAGTCCCCAGCCGCTTCTGTGGTGAGTTGTTAGCACTTTTCCCGTAAAGCCTTTTCTTTATCCGTGTGATTAGGATCACAACAAACATTTGTTAAATTTCAGAATTTTTCTCCATCAATTATTGATGGTCTTCAATTTGTTCATGGGCTAATAATTCAGGGATCCAACGAAGATGAGGAAGCTAATGTGAGTACCCTTTTTCATGCAGACGATCATAGTATCTCCTCGAATGAATTAATAATAATTTTTGTTAATGTTTGCAGGAGGAAATCACCGCGGATAAACAACATGTTGACGAAGCACATTCTTCTTTGGGGAATGGAGAGATGGAGAACCCTCAAAACCCACAACCAAATGGAGGTAGTAATGGAGATTTTTTTTGATAGGGGAGTTTTTTGATGGGAGCATGGGGGACAAATCAGATGTTAACATGTGCCATTCATATTAATTTTTTTCACAAATTATGTTTCCAAAAATACCAAACATAAAATATAAACAATTAAGATGAGCAAGATTTTCTCCAAAAATACATTTTTTTTATATTTTTGGAAGCAAAATTTGTTGGAAGAAATTAATAGGAAATACATATGTCAACATATTATTTGTGCCCCATGCCCCCATCAAAAAACGTCCCCATCAAAAATCTATCCGTAGTAATGCCACTGACGGTGATTTCAACATTGATGAACCTTCAGATGACTTAGAGACTCATCAAGTAAGTATTTCTACTGTAATTTATTCATAGAAGTATGAAATTATTGACTTGTGAATGAATTAATGAGAGTCCATGTGAGTATATGAGAAATTTTGCCGGAATACGTCCCCAGAAAATTTCAAGACTTCAGTCTTTCAGTAAAAACGATGTAGAATCTTCGTCCGATGTCGGATTTTCGCCGTCTATCTATGTTTTTTCATGCCTAGGAAATTTCCAATCTTTGGAAGAGAATATTTTTGAGTTTTGATCATGTTTAGGTCCTGAAATAGGCGAAACAGTAAACTTCCAGGAGACTTCCAAAACTTTTTCAGATTGCGTGAAGTGTAATGTTTTGGCCACATCTCTCTGCTCGTTCATCCGATTATTATGACATTTTGATATGTTGTAGAGAACATCCGTACGAAGAGAATGATATATTACTCAAATTTAGATTCCTCACCAATTGCTCCCAGTTCTCAGACGAACTTGTTGTAAAACGTGTTTAATGACTTCCACATTATTTGTTCATGTATTGGATGCACAGTAAAGAACTTAGATAATGTTGGTTCACTTACATGTTGAATTATATGACTGCTTCTTCAATTACATGCTTGGAAACTCTAATTTTTATCTTTGCTATATTAGATGGAAAATGGTGGAATTGAGCATAATGAGTCCTACAATGATGACTCAAGCAACCTTGGGACTATTAATGAAGAGACAACCACCTCTGCACCTCAAGGACATGAAATTCTCATTGTTGAAACCGTTGAAGCGACCGATACTCCAATTGTGGTTGTCTCAGAGATGGAAGATATCGGGCCAAGAGTGGAAGAAGCTGCTCCAGCTGTTGAGGAAACTGCTGCTATGACTGTTGAAGTTACTCCAATGATTGCACGAATATCCTAACGCAGGTATTGTTTGTGAGCCTTCATTCAACGAGTCACTCCCATATCACACATTAGTTGGTGGATTCAGCGTTCCCATAGGGTATGCTGATATGTATGAGAAGTTGTGGAAGATGTATGGTCACATTGCCGTTGAAAGAGACCCCAAGCTCCGTTACTTCTTGACAATGCAAGTAGGATATATCTTGCGCGTCATAGATGATATACGAACCAGAACCAGAAGTACTGTCACTCAAGATGTACTCTTTGATTGGGAGTACAACTTGAAGAAATTTGAAGAACTTGGTTTCAACTTGAAGTGGCTCCGTGAAAATATTGACACCATCAAGGATGCAGTTAGGCCTGTCAATGGAAGAATATCCGTCGGATATTTAGAAATACGATATCCGACATGTTAAGTATTACCGGATATTCGATATCCGATAATATCCTATAGGATATCAAAATCAGATATCGATTCCGATAGGCTAAGCTGTCAGATATCCGATAAATATCCGATAGTATCCGGTTATAACAAAAAAGCTTAAAAACCCTTGTAAAACATTTTCATAATTGACACTTATGGGATATTTATCCGACAATATCCGATACTAGACTCGAAATTAGGATAAATTATAAATAAGTTCCTATACTATCGGATATCGGATATTAACATTTCGGATGGGGTCTAATCCGTTTCCGATATGTTAAGGAAGAAATATACGATAAAATATCCGATCCGATATCCGATAAAACGGATAAAATCCTATAGGATCTCGAATACTCGGAAACGGATACCGGATATCGGACAAATATTGACAGGCCTAGATGCAGTAGAGAACAATATACCTTTTACCAGTGATGCTGTGGTGGAGAAAAGGGCCAAGATTGCTGAGTTGACTGAGAAGCTTCATAAGCACAATTGTGCTATATTTTATACCCATATTTATATTAGTTAGGATTCAGTATTTTGGCTAATGACACCATTTTAGTGCTTTTGTAGAAAGTACAAACAAATTTGATCTTCTCGAGGAAAATGAACATAAATGGCGTTTGCGGCAAAAAAACCACCAAAATAGCTCATGGAACCAAGATGAGAAGTGTTTTTTTTTTTTGGATGCCACTTGATTTACTGGCTACTACCACATAAGTTAATAGGTATTATCACCACTAGGAATACCTTACCGCATAAAAGAAGTTCATTCCTTCCGAGCCACAGGGAACCCACTCAAGTGCCAAGTTTACGAGGAAAGCAAACAAGGTGGACAGATACCAGAAGTGCTGCGGAGGTAATAAAAATAAGAGCGGACGTGGCCTATCTATCCATCACATCTTTGCGGATTGGTCAAGGCATCATTCTTTGCCAAATAAATGGAAGTTGTGAGAGAGGGTTGGTGCAGGTGATTTTGCTATGAAATGTTCTTGATCAAACAATGGTGGTTGCTAGGAGAAAATGGGGTGGTGGTGATGGTGTCCGTCTGGAAGTCTTCAGCCATGAATAAAGTTGGAACCAATCTCCAAGAAGGGTTAAGTGGCAAAATGTCCCAATTTGGACTACAACGTTGTGAAAATGCCCCAGACGTTATGCAAAAGATCAAAATGCTCCAAAACGGAATCAAAATGCCCCAATCTGTTATGTTTTCCGTCTGACATGGTTAAGTGGTCAAAACAGTAAGCGTGTGGCCCCGCACGTGTAAATAAATATCATTTGTACCATTCTGTCAAAATGCCCCACAAGCACGTGACTACTTAACCATGTGCCACATTTAGTTAGATTACGACACGTGGCTAGACTAAAATTGGACGGCCAGAGATGAAGTGGTTATATTTACTGAAATGGATGTTTCTTTTTCTAAAATGACCAGCATGTCCTGTTAACTAGGATTGCGACACGTGGCTATTCTTTTAGTTGGACGGCTAGAGATTTGGTTGTTATATTTACAACAACGTTTTTTTTTAAGAGAATGACCACCGTGTCCTACAATCTAAGATTGCAACACGTGTCACATGAGTTCAAATCAACGGCTACAGATTTCGACCGTTTTAAATCCGACCCTTGTAGATTCCGACCGTTTTAATAACAGTCACTTTCTTGTCTCGCCTGACTTATATAAATGGGGAATTTTCACAACCTTAAATCAGTATATTGGTTTTTTTTCTTCAAAATCTCTGCTAGCTCAAGTGAGAAAATGAAAATGGTAAGAGCAATTTCAAGATTTTTTCAAAGAAGAACATAGTTAAGGGGTGAGTATCTTATCCATCTTACTTTAATTTTTACTTAATTTGCAGGAATGTGAGATGTGCAACGAAAATAATCATCAATCAATTGATTGTCCTTGGATCTACAGTAGGTGTAAATTAGTTCCTTGTAATGGTATTCGGAAACTTTTAAAGGTCAAAGAAGGTGCTAATTCAGGGAAGAAATTCTTCTCTTGCTCTAATCCTATGTGTCCATACTTCGAATGGTTTGATGATGCTATTAAAACCATGACACCTCAGTACAAAGGAGGTTGTAAATCTTGTGTTGGTGATCACAAATTTGATGATTGTCCTTAGTCATATACTCCTTGTATCAACCCCAAATGCAATTCAACTAAGGTGAGGATGTTAAACATAGCTCAAACATCATGGAATTATGGTATTGGCTACCTAAAATGAAAAAAATGTGAAGATTTCCAATGGGTGTCTGATGCTATCTTTGTGGAAAAACAAAAGCAATCTTATAATTCTGAAGATAAAATTTGTACACAGTTTAAAGACAAAGTGAAGGTAAAGTGCAGAATTAGAAGTTAATGTATGTAAACAAAAGCAATGTAACAAAATATTGTCAACATTCATCTGAAGTAGCATTTACTGGTGCACTCTGCTCTTCATAAAACCCACCTACATTGAAATCTTCATTACAATCATCAGTCTCATTATCAATATTTATACCTCTAGCACACATAGAAACCCAATCTTCATAATTGTACTTTTCTTGTGTTTCTTCATCTTCACTTTCCTCTTCACTTTCATCTCCACTTACCTCTTCCTCATTAGGTTCCTCAAACAAAAAATCAGGCCTATCATTTGGATGACAGTCATCTGATTGTAGATTAGGTAAATTCATCTGGTCATCATCTTCATTCCCCTGTACTTGGTTGTCTGCAACAGATGCTTGTGTAGCATTACCTTGTGCTTCATGCACTGGGTTTTCTGCAACAGATGCTTGTGTAGAAACAACTGGGTCTTCATGCACAAAATCAAGTCTTGTTGATCTCATATCACTTAGCCCACTAATACTAGCAGTCTTATTAAGTCTTGGACTCCTCCTAACCTCAACCCTTTTACTAATAGTTTTATTCTTCACTGGACTCATAAAATCAGTCACACCACTTACCCCACTAACATTAGCAGTATTACAAACAAAACCCCAATGTGTAATTGTAGGAATAACTACAGTGAACCACAGTCTTACCAAATTGTCTTTACCTGGTTTCCCTTTATTCCAAAATGAAATAAAACTCTCCTCTGTTTCACACTTATCATATGCATTCCCATTATCATCATCAAATAAAAACAGTTCTAGTGCAGAATTCATACCCTGTTCATTCACCAACCTGCTCTTTAGCATAGCCATGAAAGCTTCTCCACTGGTACCAGCTTTAAAACCAAAACAATAAAGGTCCTTAAACCTCTTGCCTACATCTGTAATCCAGAAATTCCTATCCTCACTACCCATTCTGAAACATTTAAAAAAAATGAAACAATAATCAGTTTCACAGTAATCAACAGTTACCAAAATAGACAAAGATACACAGAAATTCGTCAATTTCTTATCCCCTAAAAATGGAAAACCCCCAATTATAATCCCCAATTTCGTTTCTTTCAAACCCTAATTAGAAAGAGAGTTAGAAACAACCCTAAATCATCTGCTAAAAATTCAATAACCCAAAAATATAATCCCTAATTTCGTTGTATTCAAACCCTAATTAGATTTATTCAAACCAAAAATTTGCTTCACTAAAACCCAATTTTGTTTCCCTGAAATCCTAATTTCATTTATTATCTTTCAAACCCTAATTTCATTGATTCTCTCTGAAACCCTAATATCATTTCTTCTCTTTGAAACCTAATCACAGTTACCAGTTTCACAACGTTTCGAAAACCCTAAATCGTAAAACCCAAAACAAATTTAGGGTTAAAAGTTTACCTGTTCTTCACTGGGTTAAGAAACGTGATTCTTATCTTCTCCGCATCTATCTTCACTGGGTTAACGTCTGTATCTCGATCTCTCTGTCACTCGATCTCTCTCTGTATCTCTCTCTATCTCTGTCTGTATTTTGATTTCTGTGGCTCAAACACGACCAAGGTTGAAGATAAGAATTGAAGTATTCGTGCGAACCACACGGGTGGTACAGGTGTCTCAGCCATGGATCAGTTTACATTGCACGCGTGTCATCAGTTTGAAGTCTACACGTGTTATGAATTTTTTAGCACACGTGTGACAACAAGTCGGGCGATATTTCTGTCCAAGGGCAAAAAAGACATTTCACAACACCGTTGACCAGTCAAGAGTGATCAAAATGCCCAATTTTGACTATTATAGGAAAAAGTAACGGATTGAGGAATTTTGATCTTTTGCCTAACGTCTGGGGCATTTTCACAACGTTGTAGTCCAAATTGGGGCATTTTGTCACTTAACCCCTCCAAGAACTAATGATTACATGCAACGTTGGCTTAGAAATGTTGTTGGATGTATGAACAGTTTCCGACAGTGGACATACTGTTGGACTAAGTTTCCCAACCATGAGTTTGCTGGGTACTGCCTAAGCTGGTTCAGTAGGAGGTGTTGCCGGCGAGTCAAGAAGCTATCTCAGTAAATCGCGCAATGGAGAATTATGGGGTTCAGGTTGAGCTGGTTGTATGCATTCGGTGGTGATGTCTTTTTCTAAAGTTTCATTGGGTTCTGTCCAAAATGGTTTTCGCTAAACGGTGGCTGTATCAGAAATCTTAGACCAAATGAAGAAGAGATCAAGCTTGACTGTGACTGTTAGTATTAATCCATAGCACTACAGATATCGGAGCTGTGAAGACTTAATTGGCGAGTATGCTACGCTGGAGTTGCATGGTCAGGCAAGTACGTGAATGGAAGATGGATGAGTTAGTTCTATGGCATTCTGTTCGAATGAGACGGTGGTCTAAAATGTGTCGGAGTTGGGAGAATGATTTAATCCGTTTCAAGGGTTATTGACGAAACTGTGACGTTCAGTTGGATTGAGTTGCTTGCAGAGTTGCAGCTTAAAAAGACGTGTGAGAAAATGAAGGGTTGAAAAGAAGTTTGCTGCCAGAGTCTCGACTTGCAAGTACAGGCCAAACATGGAGCTGGTGGTGCGAGTTTGAGATGGATGTGGGATTCAAGGAATTTTGTTCCGAGCAAGAAGAAGTTGGCAGCAGTGATTGGCTGATGCGGGTAAGATATCGGCCAGACTTCGGTGTTGGACCTGGATATAGAGTTTGGAAAGTGGCATCGTTAAGTGGACTGGGCCTTGAGAAATAATTATGTTAGCTCTTTTCGATTCTTCTCAGCACATATATGCCTGGGCAGAAAGAAGAAAGGGAGGAGGCTGCGGCTGGGAGCCGACGACAGCAGCAAAGGAATTCTAGGGTTTGGAGTTTCATTTTCTCCCATTGGATTTCAATTAGCTAAGGATATATTTGTTTATGGTTTTTAAGAAATCCATAGTTAGTTAATTCCATATTAGAGTTTAGGTAGAAACAAAATTCATTGTGTAAACTCTATATTTACATGCTTAATAATGATATGATTGATTAGTATTATTTCTTCATATAGCTTGGTATTTAATTGCTCATGTGATTTTCTTGATTACTTGTGCTCTTGATATTTCGTGCTTCGGTTAAATCCCTTGACGTGGTATGCTTTAAGATTGATAGGTAATGCTTTAGAATCACTACCCTTGAAGCGAAGAAAATTACAGCGGAGAAACAATATTTGAAAATGCATGGAATAGGTTTTTAAAGATTAGTAGAGTTTGCATAATTAATTGGTGGAAACCGGAAATCCTAACAACTTCTATCATTCTGTTTATCGTTAAAATTATTTATTATTTCGCTTTATTCTGAATTCTTGAAAACCGTTAAAACTTTGTCAATCTGGTTATTTGATTTTTGGTATTAGCCAGTAATAGTATTTGCACACTCCTCGTGGGAACGACCTGTACTTGTCATTGTTCTACTAGTTAGACACTGTGCACTTGCAGTAATTTATTGTAGGTTTCCCAACCTATCAAGTTTTTGGCGCCGCTGCCGGGGAGTGGTTGCATAATACACTCTAGTTGATATCAATTTTTGTATATAGCTTTTTTTTTGTATATAATTTATTTTCGTTTTTCTTTTAGATTTCTATTAGTTCTTTTTACGCAGTTTGTTTGAATATTTTCGAGGTACCTTAGAAAGTGATGCAAGGCAAGAAAGAAAGAATGCACTCGCAAAGCCTTTGCAAGAGCCACCCGGAAGATCCGTTAGAGGTTTGCTTAGCACATTTTGAGTATGATTTTGATGATGATAGTGTTATTTGTGAAGTCAATGCCTTATTAGACTCAGCACCGCTGTTAGACACTAATAAATGGAAACCCAAACTAGAACCTCTAATTCTGCCCGAGTCTCGACTAGTTCCATCTGTCGATAAGGCTCCAACCTTGACTCATCTTGATAATATTTATAATGAAACCGTCGTAAATGATAGTGGGTCTATGAGTCATTATATCATTGCTCCATTGAGCCCTTGTTCCGCGGATGAATCTGGGCCAACATCTGTTCGTCTGACTCATTTTGCTGAACTTGAACCAATATCCGGAAGTTATTTCTGCTTATTTAGAGATTGATTCAAGACGTACACCTCAATAAGAAGCTATTCAACAGTTTATACCTCTTTGTGTGAATGATTTACATATCCCGACAATGCATGAATTGATTAGCAAGGTTTATTATTTATGGGGTATAGATTCACATATATCTTTGGATGATTATAATTTTTGCAGGTGCATATTTTCTGCTGACCGAATTAGTGGGGTTGATCCCTAACTCTTAAGGTTTATATATATGATTTGCAGCTTACTTTGGGGTACCAACCCCACATTGTTTGAGAACGTGCTACTAGAAAACAGGAAAACAAACACCTTTCACTTCATGGGAGTCAACCCATCAGATTTGTTCGTTTTACTCTATCTTTTATTTATTTATTTAAAAAAAAAATCTCCCATCTTAATTTTTAGGTTGGATGACTCAACTACATTGAGGACAATGTAATGTTTAAGTGTAGAGGAGTGGTCAATTATTTATATATTTTTTTAAGTGTTCAAAAAAAATAAAATGAAATGACCAGCTGTTTAGCGGGTCTTAAAAAAAAATTGCATGATATGACCAGCTGTTTAGCGGGTCTTTCTGTCTAGCTGTTTAGCAGACATCTCTCGATCTCGCTATTTAGCAGATCCGTCTCGCTGTTTAGCAGACATATCCCGGTCTTGATGTTTAGCAGACATTTTTCTCGGTCTTGCTGTTTAGCGGATCTGTCTCGCTGTTTAGCAGACATCTTTATACCACTGTTTAGTGGTTCCGTCTAGCTATTAAGCAGACGTCTCTTCATATCCAGTTGTTTAGCAGATATATTCTTTGTTTTGCTCGAGGACTAGCAAAATATAAGTGTGGGGTGTTGATAAGCACAATTGTACTACATTTTATACCCATATTTATATTAGTTAAGACTCAGTATTTTGGCTAATGACACCATTTTAATGCTTTTGTAGAAAGTACAAACGAATTTAGTCTTCCTGAGGAAAATGAACACAAATGGCGTTTGCGGCAAAAAAAAACACCAAAATAGCTCATGGAACCAAGATGAGAAGTGTTTTTTTTTGCTGCCACTTGATTTACTGGCTACTACCACAGAAGTTAATATGTATTAGCACCACTAAGAATACCTTACCACATAAAAGAAGTTCATTCCTTCCGAGCCACAGGGAACCCACTCAAGTGCCAAGTTTACGAAGAAAGCAAACAAAGTGGACAAATACCAAAAGTGCTGTGGAGGTAAGAAAAATAAGAGTGGACGTGGCCTATCTATCCATCACATCTTTGCGGATTGGTCAAGGCATCATTCTTTGCCAAATAAATGGAAGTTGTGAGAGAGGTTGGCGCAGGTGATTTTGCTATGAAATGTTCTTGATCAAACAATGGTGGTTGCTGGACGAAAATGGGGTACTGGTGATGGTGTCCGTATGGCAGTCTTCAGCCATGAATAAAGTTCGAACCCATCTCCAAGAACTAATGATTACATGCAACGTTGGCTTAGAAATGTTGTTGGATGTATGAACAGTTTCCGACAGTGGACATACTGTTGGACTAAGTTTCCCAACCATGAGTTTGCTGGGTACTGCCTAAGCTGGTTCAGTAGGAGGTGTTGTCGGCGAGTCAAGAAGCTATCTCAGTAAATCGCGCAATGGATAATTGTGGGGTTCAGGTTGATCTGGTTGTATGCGTTCGGTGGTGATGTCTTTTCTAAAGTTTCATTGGGTTCTGTCCAAAATGGTTTTCGCTACACGGTGGTTGTATCAGAAATCTTAGACCAAATGAAGAAGAGATCAAGCTTGACTGTGATTGTTAGTATTAATCCATAGCACTACAGATATCGGAGCTGTGAAGACTTAATTGGCGAGTATGCTACGCTGGAGTTGCATGGTCAGGAAAGTACGTGAATGGAAGATGGATGAGTTAGTTCTATGGCGTTGTGTTCGAATGAGACGGTGGTCTGAAATGTGTCGGAGTTGGGAGAATGATTTAATCCGTTGCAAGGGTTATTGACGAAACTGTGACGTTCAGTTGGATTGAGTTGCTTACAGAGTTGCAGCTTAAAAAGACGTGTGAGAAAATGAAGGGTTGAAAAGAAGTTTGCTGCCAGAGTCTCGACTTGCAAGTACAGGCCAAACACGGAGCTGATGGTGCGAGTTTGAGATGGATGTGGGATTCAAGGAATTTTGGTCCGAGCAAGAAGAAGCTGGCAGCAGTGATTGGCTGATGCGGGTAAGCTATTGGCCGGACTTCGGTGTTGGACCTGGATATAGAGTTTGGAAAGTGGCATCGTTAAGTAGACTGGGCCTTGAGAAATAATTATGTTAGATCTTTTCGATTCTTCTCAGCACATATATGCCTGGGCAGAACGAAGAAAGGGAGGAGGCTGCGGCTGGGAGCCGACCATAGCAGCAAAGGAATTCTAGGGTTTGGAGTTTCATTTTCTCCCATTGGATTTCAATTAGCTAAGGACTGATTCATACTTGTTTGTGGTTTTTAAGAAATCCATAGTTAGCTAATTCCATATTAGGGTTTAGGTAGAAACCAATTTCATTGTGTAAATTCTACATTTACATGCTTAATAATGATATGATTGATTAGTATTTTGTCTTCATATAGCTTGGTATTTAATTGCTCATGTGATTTTCTTGATTACTTATGCACTTCAATTGATATTTCGTGCTTCGGTTAAATTCCTTGATGTGGTATGCTTTAGGATTGGTAGATAATGCTTTAGAATCACTACCCTTGAAGCGAAGAAAATTACAACGGAGAAACAATATTTGAAAATGCATGTAATAGGTTTTTAAAGATTAGTAAAGTTCGCATAATTAATTGGTGGAAACCAAAAATCCTAACAACCTTCTATCATTCTGTTTATCGTTAAAATTATTTATTATTTCGCTTTATTCTGAATTCTTGAAAACTGTTAAAACTTTGTCAATTTGGTTATTTGATTTTTGGCATTAGCCAGTAATAGTGTTTGCACACTCCTCGTGGGAACGACCTGTACTTTCCATTGTTCTTCTAGTTAGACACTGTGCACTTGCAGTAATTTATTGTAGGTTTCCCAACCTATCAAAGCTGAAGTTGGAGAAGGCGGCCTTGCAAGTCTTGGAGAATGCAAAGACGAAGAAATCTTACTTTTCCGATTTCCTTTAGTTTCCCTTTCCATAATCTCTTGAACCTTGAACTTTTGAGAGATGTGAGGCTTTAGTTTTTGGTTTTAATTTTTGATTGGTTTTGAATACGCGGTGATTGAGGATTTCCTTTTGGATTTGATAGAGATTTTTTCTTTAAATGAAAGAACTTTGATAAATTGCTGAATTCAAATACTGGATGCAAGTATTGCAAACGTTTTGGAGGAATTAAAAATACAGGTAAAAGAAAATCCTAAAATGCATTGGGTGTCTCGAACAGTCGCTCGTGTCTTGAGCGAATGACACCCCAAGACGCCGAATGTCTCAGATGTCAAAGGCTTTGAGCCAATTCTCCTGTATCACTGGTATGGTCCTTCCATCTGTGTTGATCAGCTTGTAGTATCCTCCAACTATGGATTTAGCGACCATAAAAGGTCCTTCCCAATTAGAGCTTCTTGCAGAATGAAGATTGCGCTTAATTGCTTTGAGAACCAAATCCCCTTCATGAAATTTGTTTGGCTTGACGGTTCTTTCCCTAAAGATCTTTTGCTGATTCGACATTCCTATGATGACGGGGTTCCATGGTCGTGCGGTCGTAGTTTCCTGACTTTGTGGAACATATGGACACTCGCGCAAGGGAGCGTACACAGGGTATTGCTTGTTGAACTTAGCCATTATCCTAGCAACGAATGTATCAGTAGAATGCTGAATTTGGAGAGGTTCTGCATCTAACCACTTGGTGAAGTATTGCCGAGGAGAAACCAACCACTCATAGCGTTTGGTGAGTGCTGAGTTATTAGCAGCATTGAGTCCCCGGACCAAGATATCATATTTGATAGTTGATAGTATGGGAAGCATGAGGAGGAATAAGACTTGTCTGAGTGCGGAACCTTTTGATGAAATTATGTGCATCTTCTTCAGGTTTTTGCTTTAGTTCCATCAAGGCCTTGACTTTCTCCAGATGCTCGAATGGTGGGGTGTCCTCTATTTGTTCTGAGTCGGGGCTTTCTTCAACAGAGAAATTTCCAATGGAAGACATTGGAATTACCTTTTCAGTATGAATCCATGTTCGTCCAAGGATCATATCATACCCTGGGTCTTCCCTAATTATGTGAAATTTGGTTTCTTCCCAGGTCGAGCCAGTTTTTATATTGAGAATGATGTAACCATAAGCGTCTATAGAGACTCCTTCATGATTTCTGACTGAGGTTGGAGCATGAGTGTCCTCTTGTCGGGTGATACCTGCAGCTCTGGATTTTTCAAAGGAATGATATTGACAACAGTGCCAACATAGACTAACGCTCGCTTGAATTCATTTCCTTTCAAGTGCACTGTGGTGAGAAGTCCCAAGTCGTACATCTCTTTGTCAGTGACCGGAGGCTCAGGGAGTGTCTCTGGAATTGATAGTCGTTTACCAGACACTATATGGTTCAAAACCGCAAACATGTCCATCCTTTGAGCCTTTGACAGATAAAGCAATTCGCAGGCATGCTCGATCAATGATTGAACTGCTTCTTTGACTGGTGTTTCAGAGAACATAAAGGTTCTTATTAGGAGAGGATTTGTGTACTCCTTCAGTCCCCAGTTCCCCTGAATCGTCTTTTTCTTTGAATATGCGCTTCAAAGTCCTGCAATCACTGGCTGGATGGATGACATATCTGTGGAAACGGCAACAACGTGGATTTTCCATTGCTTCCTCTGTTGGCTCTCTCCTGACGAGAGATAGTTTGAAGCATCATCATGAATCCAGACCTCCAATAACTCGATCACTTCCTTAATAGGAAAAAGGAAGTCTGGCTCTTTTTGATCGTTCTGTTGATGTTGAGCCAGTGGTTTTACATTTCTAGCCTGGTTGTCCATTCTTGGTGCTTTTGTAGGATGGGACGCTGGAGGAGCATTCTTATGCTGTTGCGCTTCAACTTTCCTATTACTTCCTTCAGCAACATTCGTGGAAGGTTGGACATTGTACTGCTTATTGATCAGCCGCCTAATATTGACTCGAGCGTCTCGCAGCTCCTCAGTTTTGACAGTTTTTGTTCTTTCTAGCAAGGCCGGAGCAGTAGTTGCTGATCGCTTGGCCGCTTCGTAGAGTTCTGAGAAAGTTTGGAACCGAAGATTTTCCAGCAAGGATCTGTAGACAGGGATCATCCCATTGATGCAAAAGTCCACCAATTGTTATTCAGTAACATTAGGATCATAACAATCCAAGGCTTGAATTCTGAACCTCTTCATGTACTCATTCGGATATTCAGTGTTTTTCTGTGCCATTCTCCCTAAGTCAGAAAGAGTGATTTGCTCCGAGACAAAGAAATATTTCCTGTAGAAAGCATTAACCATTTCTCCCCAATTAGAAATGCTCCCTGGTGCAATATTGTTATACCATGTGTATGCTCGTCTTGTCAGAGATTTTGAGAATTCCTTCAGACGGACAACATGGACGTGCTCATGCTCGCCTAGCGCTTCCAAGAACCGGGAGATATGTTCTCGAGCATTCCCCGTCCCATTGTACAACGTGAATGTTTGAGAAGTGTAACCTTTTGGGAGAGGGATTATTTGCATAGCAGCAGGGTATGGAGGTTGATGACGATGGACTGATGATGCATTGCATTTCCCTCGATCCTCCATAAAGCGTTCCAGATCTTCACGAGTAATAAAACCGGCAGGCTCCTTTGTTGGTGGGTTTTCTGCAGCTTTGCGGGCTTCATCATCATCAACTACGTGGACTGGGACAACTTCATGATCAACTGTTTCTTTGGCTTTCCCCTTCTCCTGAGTCTTCTGTGCCATCTTGTCAGTGAGAGTCTTGATACAATTGCACTACTCCTTATATGTTTTAGCCATGTAAGTCTGGTTCTTGGCAAGAGTCTCTTGCACCTTCATGAGATCAACTA
The DNA here is from genome assembly GCF_003573695.1 of Papaver somniferum. Taxonomy (NCBI): domain Eukaryota; kingdom Viridiplantae; phylum Streptophyta; class Magnoliopsida; order Ranunculales; family Papaveraceae; genus Papaver; species Papaver somniferum. The sequence goes on along the minus strand of NC_039363.1, from coordinate 27,604,368 downwards.
TGGTGGGTGGATTTTCTCTGAATTCTTCAGGGAAGCGTCCGAATATGGGATGGCCTTCGATGTTGGTTTGAAGAGGAGCAATATCACCTCCATTGTTAGAAGGAGGGATGGTTTCCGGAATACCATCATTTGTGTTGTTTCTAGTGCTAGCGTCGTTTCTATTGGGATTTGTGACTAACTCAGACCTAAGACCAACCATCTTTGTGAAAATTAAGATTGCAACCGAGAGATTAATCTCCCACTTTGGTCGCCAATCTGTAGATGGGGAAACACGGTTAGCTGGTTTTCTAGGGATCGAGCGATCGAAGACTCCTCAACCGAGCAAACTGCCTAACCACATATGCACTGCACGAGAGTGATTTTAAGTTCGAGAGATCAATCTGTAGGAATCTGTCCTAAACCAATTCAATGGCCGTTCCAGAGTCAATTCGGTCACAAAGAGGGAAGAGGGTTGATCTTTAGGAGGGAAGCTGAGAATTGTATGAGATCAATGGATGTGTTGTGGGTTTCTGCAAATGATGAATACATTTGAGTGATTGAAAGAGTGTTGGTCATACGATGGTTTCTTGGTTAGACGATAGATTATCTGTTCAATATATCTCGTGGATTTTCTGGGTGTTTTCCGTACTATATTTCAATCATGGACTCAGAGACTTATTTATATTGCTGGAAAATATAAAACACATTGATCTCCAGTAAGTGTGACGGTTTCTCGAGTGAAAGAGTGGGAAAGTGGGAAATCGTGGTTTCACCAGTTCCTCGTATGTGAGAGGGTTGGTTGATTGTCCACCCACTACTTTGATAACTCCCTCAACTGCTTGCACGACTTACTCACATTTCTCATCGTGGATGAACACACATGCTGTAGGCCGCCAGACCAAAACCCTAATAGATATCCCCCATGTGATGTGATTGAGAACGTGGATTTGACTAGTCAGTTGATTGATTTGATTAGACGATGGGTATAAGTTTTGTTTAGTGGAGCATGATAGTCGAATGCTCTATGACTCATTGATCGAGCGTCTGCTAGGACACAGTTCTCGAATTAATGCTGATAGTCTGAGCAAATATTTCTCCAGCAATTGATCGATAAATTACTGAATATTATTATATGAATCGAGCGTCTGAGCAAGTATTGCTCACTCGATGAATTACTGAATATTGATAGCTGGATCAATATTTGAGCAATTAAGCTAGTATTGCTCGTTCAGCGAATGACTGGATATTGATAGTTGGATCAATATTCAATCAATTGAGCAAGTATTATTGTAAGTTACTGAATATTGGTAGTTGGATCAATATTCGAGCAGATGAGCAAGTATTGCTCATTCGATGGATTATTGGTAGTGTGACCAAATAATAATTAATTAAAATATTACCAGGGCTGAATATTATATAATTAATTTAGATGTTGATTGCCAGATCAATCATAAAATTATTAGTATTTGAACTGCTCAGAATTGTGATTCAGCGAGCGTTTGTTCGAAACCCTAATTTTTGATTAATTGTTCGTCAATTGATGAATTACTGAAAATAGGCTATTGAATAAATGATGGACCGACCACATGGGATTATATACGACCATGTGCTGCCCAAGTGCTCGAGTGAGCGTGCTCCAGGGTCCTTTGCTGTCCGGCTGGTGAAAGAATGATCAAATTCTAGTGTTGATCATTTATTAGAATACTGCTCGAGCGAGCGTTAGGTAGTAAAACCTAATTGTGGAGAGGTGATGGAACGACCAAGAGGGCATGAGACCGTCCCTTGGTGGTCGTGGGACCTGTTTCCAGTCGTTTGAGCGATTCCAAGTTGGTTGGAGAGAGTTTGGACCCAATATGAGCAATTGATAGTAAATTAGGTCAAAATTGTGAATATACGTGGGACCGACTTCTTGCAAGCCTTAGGTCCGGCCTTGGTCGGTTAAGTAATCATGCCCGTGTCACCATGGTGTCCGGGTCTCAGTCCCGAGAGTTTTGGTATTTTCTGACGATCGTTCGAGCAATGTTTTGGATTTTCAGAAGAGTTTGATCATGAATGAAACTCTCAGTTTTTGCTCGAATGAGCAAGAAGAATTTTTCTCATGCGACAGATAATTTGAGAATATTAAAATAATGATATTTAATTTTTGACGTGAGAATCCTAGTCGGTCGAGTGACCATTTGATTTTTTGGCTTTTCCATGGTTTGAGCAAAATTTGAGAAAATATTGAAAAAACTAGGGTTTTCGGTCAAACGATGGAGTTCCATGAAATGATGGAAATAATAATATGAGAAAATAAGGAATTGTGAGGTGTGGGACCGGCCACGGCTTGGGCATGGCCGGCCGTCTAGGTGGCCCGGTCCCGTGACACCTTTCTTATTTTTTGTTTGATGAAAGTATGAAAAGCTAAGAGTTTCTCATAAACGAGGGAGTTTGCTCAAGTGAGGGAAACCCTGTGAGATGAAGGAATCTATATGAGATGAGGGAATAAAATAATGGAGGGACCGGCCACGGCATGACCGGCTGGCCGGTCCCATTCCTCTAGCTTATTTTATTTCCATGAGTCGCTCGTTTGTACATACTTTGATCGTTCGTTCGTGTGTTTGGGTGTTCGTATGTGCATTATTTGTCAAGTACACATGCACCATTTTCTCAGGACTTACTCGATGATGGTCAGACGCCTGATTGTGGAGTATTTATTACTAATTCATGAAATTCTGCTGGGAATGATTCATGATGGAGTAATAAAATGAGTTGAGAATCTATTACTAATCCATGAAATCCAGTCGGGGAATTCAGGGAACGAAGTAATGAGATAAAGTGATTATCTACTACTAATCCATGGGATCAGCCGGGGATCAGCCTTGGAACGAAGTAATAAGATAGAATAGATTATCTTCTAGGAATTCAGTCGGTAAATGTCACGGTAGAATTAATCTATTGTAGAATCGAGATATGAGATAGTTGAAGCATCATACTCGTTCTGAAAGGTGCATAGTCAAGGAACAACGTGCAGCGTTGTTATCATCCTGAAGGCGTTTTACCCTCTCAACAAAAAATTATGTATGGAGAGCCGCCTGAATCTATATACGGTCTCTCTACATAGTCAGGGAACAACGAATGAGTGTCGCCGACGTCCTGAAGGCGTTTTTACCTCTCAAAAAACAATTATGTATGGAGGACCTCCCAATCGTTCTTCTATGTAGAGGCAGGTCTCTCTATGTAGTCAGGGAACAACGAGTGTCGCCGACGTCCTGAAGGCGTTTTGCCCTCTCAACAAACAATTATGTGTGGAGGACCGCCAAATCTTTCTTCTACATAGAGAGGCACGATGAAATGCGTAGCATCGAACGCTCAGCAAGTGGGAGGCCTTTCGAGAAACATAATCATCGTGGCTCTGAGAGGTACTCGATCAGAGATCGTGAAAACGGTTCACTGATCGTAAAAACACAAATCGTCACATGCGTTCCTGAAGCCGGGTTAGAAACATGCAGTATCATGATTTTACGATTTTATCCCTTGCTGGAAATCCACCATCAACAGTCTTCCATTCTACCTGCATCAATTTCTTTAAAGTTTCAATGGCCGAGTTGATTCTGAAAAGGACGGATTTGTGAAAAGACGAGGGTACCCAAATACACCACAATCTTTTATTTATCCACCTATAAGTCCTCTACCGAAAGTGATTGTCTATGGACAGAGTTGAGACACTACAACAAATCATTTCACACTTCATGTGATCGTCTATGGATACGAGATCGAGACAATACGACAACAAGATAACTTGTATGATTGACTACGGATACAAGATCGAGACAATAAACCAACGAAGTATGATACTTGATAATAGGTTCAGACTTAACCAAAATCTATAGGATCAATATCAAGTATATTCGGAATTAACGTTTGTGTATTTTACTTTTAACTATAATAAACCAATTATAATTGCGGAAATAGAAAAGTAAAAGACACAGCAAGATTTTGTTAACGAGGAAACCGCAAATGCAGAAAAACCCTGGGACCTAGTCCATAATTGAATACTCTTAGAATTAATCCGCTGTACAAAATCAACACTAACTTCGTATAGTTGATACCAAGCAACTAAACCTATATTTCACCTAGTTTCTTCAGTATCCATGCACTGGAACAATTCCTTTGGATCCTATTCCAAACAATAAAGGAACAATAAATCTGTTTGGTAACAACTCTATTGATTCTTTCCAATGAAGATATCTCAAGTAATATGTAAAGGCTCTTACGTTTAACCAATAAACTCCTTTGCCTGGTTAGATCAATCCAATCTTCAATTACCGAAGTAATAAGATCCGGATTTGTAACAATCAAATAGAACTCAAGAGATCTATTATTGCTACCGATCTCACGTAATTAATCAATCGAATAAATTCGATATTAGTTGGATCCCAGCCGATCAAGTTTTGTGCACCAAATATATATAAACCAAATCAGAAATCTTCTTCGTCTTCGAATCTTCTAGATCTTCAATAAAAACCTACACAACATAACTTGAATCTCTTGTGATCAATCACGCACAGAACGCAGTCTGTTAACAATGGATTATCACAAGACGTCTTTAGATCTACAAACAGTTATAAAGATCCCGTTGATACTTCAATCTAGTTTGAGTGAATCTTATATCAGAAGAGAAGATTCTCAAGAATAAACAAACTAGGAACAATCAAAGTTCAACAACTGTTAGTCAATCAAATCAATCGAAAACTAAAATAAACTGCAATTATCTAGTTTCCCACCAACGGTACTCGTAGAGCTTCTTGATCCCACAGAAGTATTTAAACGAGCGGTCGTAAGAGATTTCTCCTAATTAGGATACTTTCCTCTCCGGATAGACGGCTTCACCAGTATCAACACAAAAGAGTAGTTTTGCTGGCTCTTAGGATATTTTGCTCGAAATGAAAACTTCAATATTTATAGACCAAGGAAGTTTGACACCAAGGAATTTCCAAAACCGAATATTCTCAAGATATGCAATATATTTCCAAAACGGTTTTCATAATTCCTGGGAATGCTTTGTCCAATATAACCGAAATCTCACTAGAAAATATCCAATTAGTAAATGCACATTAACAGTTATTATTCTCTAGAGATATGCATAAAACCAATAACCTTAATTAAAATATTCTTAATTTATTTTCGATCCGGGATCTCCTTGAGTTATTAAGGAATATCTTTTAATATTAAAAGATAAGAATTACTGAGTATGTCGACATATTTTCTTATGTAAATCCTCTTTCATATTTACAATCTTGGAACCGATTATACCACACTTCCAAACGAGTTTAGAACTGGTTCATCTGTATTCCAAAAAAACTATGTGATTGATCAAATATCAATTCACTAATCATGGGTTTACAGTTTTACCAAAACACAAGGATCGGTTTTACCTCCATATGGTTACTGGGACCGGTTACATCAGTTACCAGGATCAGTTACGTCAATTACCAAGACCGATTACCATATTCTCATGGTATTACTTGTGATCGGTTACACAAGTCACTAGGATTGGTTACACCAATTACTAGGACCGCTAACGCCAATTACAAGGATTGATTACACAATAGTTGTTAGAGCATACCTCAGTTGAACCCACCAAGCATTGGTATGTCAAGTTTGGTTGTCATATTTTAGTGAATCAAAACTCATTTAAAGAGTCGCTTGATTATGTACTAGAAACAACTTCGTATAGGTTAGACTAGTAAGTCTAGGATTATGAGACATACAAGTATTACTCGAAGACTTGAAGAATATGAAGAAGTAAGGAGATACAACGACAACATCATCCTTCCTCTTGAGGTTAGTAATATTTTGACTTGAACTGTTTCTTCCTAACGTATCTTTCAAGTCGTTCTATATTGAAAGCATAACTGCGAAGATATGAATGATTATACTCTAGTAGTAGGACATGAATGATTAACTGTTAAGGAATATGATACGAAGTATAACGCTTATCTTTTGAACTTCGTATATAAGACATCGACATAATCGTACGAATGCTCTTGTAATTATGTGTATGGGTAAAAGGTGAAGATTTCATCCTAGGAAACAATGTTTACATTTGTTTAAAGGAAGTACATTCATGAACTTATTTTATGAATAGAAAGGGAAATCACTAGGCTTATTGTTATTGTTATTCATTACATATCTTTGGATTACCAATATGTGGGAGTTAGTAGAACCGATAATAACTCGTTATATATCTTGGTAAAACTAGTCACAATGCCTGACTTATGTATTGGTATGACTTTTATTAGTGTAACCGATTGTAGATGGGGAAAAACGATTTGCTGGTTTTTTAGGAAAGTGAAGAGACGACCGTGCGGACGAGACTCCTCGACCGAGCAAACTACTTAACCTCAAGCAGATGCACTGCTTGGGAGTGCTATGAGTTCAAGAGATCAATCTGTAGGACTCCGGCCTAAACCAAGTCAATGGCCGTTCTAGAGTCAATTCGGTCACAAAGAGGGAGATGGGTTGATTTGTGGAAGGGAAGCTGAGAAGTGTGTGAGATCAATGATGATCAAGGATTATGTATGTGTTGTAGGTTTTTGCAAGTTTTCTGTGAACTGTTGAGTTCAAATAAGTTCTTGGTCAATTGATGGAATTCTTGAGAGTGATTACTCAAAAAATTGTCTTTCTTTCAACAGTGGATTCAGAGACTTATTTATATTGCCGGAATAGTAGAAACATTGATCTCCAGTAAGTGTGACGGTTGCTCGAGTGAAAGAGTGGGAAAGTGGGAAATCGTGGTTTAACCAGTTCCAGGTCGTGCGAGGACTTGGTTGATTGTCCACCTACTACTTTGCTAACTTCCTCACTGCTTGCACGACTTACTCACATTTCTCATCGTGGATGAATACACGTGTTGTAGGCCGCCATACCAAAACTCTAATTGATATCCCCCATGTGACGTGATTGATGTCTCACGAACGTGGAGTTTGCAAAGCAGATATGTATTTAATTAGTCAGTCGTTGAATTGATTAGACAGTGAGTCTTATTTTTGTTGAATCGAGCATGATTGACGAATGCTTAGTGATTCATGGATTGAACATGTCTGTTGAGACGTATAGTTCTTGAATCAACATGATGATAGTTTGAGAAAATATTGCTCATATGATAAATCGTTGAATATTGATAGTTGAATTAATATTATCACTCTGAGCAACGTTGCTCGCGTCTGAGTATTGAAAATTGATGGTTAAATCAATTTTCCTCGTTTGAGAAAATATTGCTCGTTTAATGAATTATTGATAGCATGACCAAATAAAATATTAATTAAAATATTTATAGCTGGACCGGATATTATATAATTAATCAAGATGTTGATTGCTGAATCAACATAAAATTATTAGTGTTTAAACTTTCTCAAAATTACGATTTGCAGAGCATTCAGTTCGAAACCCTAATTTTGATCAATTATTGATCAGCTGGTGACTTATTGAAGATCAATCACTGAGTGAAGGAGGGACCGAGGCATGGGATGATGGACGACCATGTAGTTCCCAAGTGCTCATGTGAGCATGCACCAAAGTCCTTTGTTGACCAATTGGTGAAGGGATGATTAAATGCTGGTTTAATCATTTATTAGAATAGTGCTCGTCTGAGCATTAGGTGATAAAACCTAATTATGGAGAAGTGAGGGACTGACCAAAAGGGCAAGAGACTGGCCCTTGGTGGTCGTGGGACCAGCTGATGGTCGTTTGAGAAAATTCCAAGTTGGTTGGAAAGTGTTTGGACCCAATATGAGCAATTGAGCAAATTAGGTCAAAATTATAAAGATGTGTGGGAGAGGATCCTTGCAAGCCTTAGGGACATACTTGGTCGGTCAAGGAAGCATGGACGTGTCACCGTAATGTCCGTGTCTCAGTCCTGAGAGTTTTGGTATTTTCCGGTGTGCGTTTGAGCTATATTTTGGATTTTCAGAAGAGTTTGATCTTTGACTGAAATTCTTGATTTTGCTCGAATGAGCAAGTAGAACTTTGCTCATTTGATCAATATTTTGAGAATATTAAAATAATAATATTTTAATTTTTTTCGTGAAAAGCCTAGTCGGTCATGTGACCATTTGACTTTTTGGCCTTTTCATGGTTTGAGCAATATTTGAGAAAATATGAAGAAATCAAGGTTTTTGCTCAAACGGAGGAGTTTCATGAGATGAGGGAAATAATAATTATGAAAACAAGGGATTGCAAAATGTGGGACCGTCCACGGCTAGGGCATGGCCGGTTGGCTAGGTAGCTCGGCCCCGTGACACCTTCCCCTATTTTTATTATTTTTCATCGTTTGAGAGAAAATATGAAGAAAGCGTGAGTTTTTCTCAAACAAGGAAATTTGCTCGAATGAAGGAGTCTTCATGAGATTATGAAAATAATAAAATAAGAAAAAATAAAGGAAGAGGCGTGGGAGACCGGCCGGCCGGTGGGCCCGGTCCCTAGGCGCCTCTTTTTATCTTATTATTATTATTATTATTTTATTTACTTTTTTGAAAAACTTTATTTATAAAGAACAAACAAAAAAAAAGTTTTTACAAGAAGCTGGTTGGGAGTCTCGCAACAAGCTGAACTCCAACACCTTTTTGAATAACAATACCTAACCTATGAAAAAGAAACCTCCCTACCTTGTCGTTTAAATCATGGTTCGACAAACAATTCCTAAGTCTCTTCATAAAAACCACCGCCTCATCAATAAGTTCACCTAGAGTGGTAAAAGAAAACACACAAAATTCATAACCAAGTGATGTACATCTGTCCAAGTACTTCTTACATTTACGAGTAATTGCTCTAGAGATGGCTTGGCCTGGTGTAAAATTATGTGCGCCACCACCTGAGAACGACGAGATCCCTGTAATGCCAAAGCACGTGTCTCGACCATTCTCCCAATTATAAACTAGGATATCTGCTGGCCTGAAATTAGAGTCATTGGCTGACTGGAACCCCAAGGAAACTCCTTTACGAGCTGCTACTGCTGATTTGAAACAAATATCAGCCAATAAGTCTCGAACTGAGTCATGCCTGTACTTAACACCAACATCACTTGCACAATGCAATGCATTATCTCCAAAAGCATCCATCAAAGTGCCGCAGCTGGGACAAGGACTATTTTCTTCGAAAAACGGTATACCCAGCCTGTAACGCAACACAGAACCAAATTGTCTCGGCCTTATACATTGATTTAATCCACTAATAGGTATATCCAATAAGTAATCCTGAGCATGAGCAGTTTTATTACATTGCCATAGTATTGAATCTCTCTTAGTCATCACAAACTTCTCGTGTATCTCTTTCACCACAACATCAAAGTATGGAACTGCCAGGGTCTTATTATTATTATTGTTATTATTATTATTATTTTCTCTCTCCTATTTTGTGTAGGATTCCTCGTTTGTCCATATTTTTGAATGCTCATTCGTGCATTTGAGTGCTCGTTCATGCATCATCGTTGAGTACACTTGCACTATTTTCTTGGGGCTTACTTGGTGATAGTCCAGACACCCGATTGTTGAGTAATCATTTCTAATACATGAAATTCAGCAGAGAATAATTCATGAAACAGAGTAATAAAATGAATTGAGTATCTATTACTAAGCCATAAAATCCAGTCGGGGAATTCAAGGGACGGAGTAATGGGATAAAATGGTTATCTATTACTAATCCATGAATCCAGTCGGGAGATTCAGGGAACAGAGTAATGAGATGTAATATATTATTTTCTAGGAATTCAGTGGATAAATGTCACGATAGAATTAATCTATTTGCAGAATCAAGATATAAGATAGTTGAAGTATCATATTCGTTCTGAAGGCGTTAAGCCCTCTAACAAAAAATTATGTCTAGAGAACGCCTGAATTTATACACGATCTCTCTACATAGTCAGGGAACAACGAGTATCGTGACGTCCTGAAGGCGTCAAGCCCTCTAACAAACAATTATGTCTAGAGAGCCGCCCATTCATTATTCTATGTAGAGGTAGGTCTCTCTACGTAGTCAGGGAACAACGTGCAGCATTGACGTCCTGAAGGCGTTAATATCTCCGACAAACAATTATGTCCTTAGAACCGCCCAATCATTTGATTCTACGTAGAGGTCATGATGAAATGTGTGTAGCATCGAACGCTCAGCCGGAGAGGCTTTTCCTGAAACATATTCATCATGGCTCTGAGAGGAATGCTCACTCAGTCAGAGATCGTGAAACGGTTCACGGATCATAAAATATGAATCATCACATGCATTCCTGAAGCTGGATCAGAAACATGCAGTATCATGTTTTAACGATTTTATCCCTTGTCGAAAATCCACCATCAACATTAATTCCCCTGTTTAGTGGGGGACAATCATATTCCGCAGTAATTATTAGATGGTGATTTTCCAGTGGATGAGATAAGCAGTCGGGCTTAGTTGTATAAAGGCATTTTCAGAATCCCCGATTTGCTCCAATGATGTAATGTACGAGCAAATGCTCAGGTAAGGACCCTAGCAGTATGATAGAGTGTCATCTCGTGAGTATAGAGAGACGAAGCACTGCTATTTTGGACGTTCAGACGTCCAGTTTTGGTCGGTTTAGCGTTTACGGGCCTAGCCTCAAAAAGAAATCCTTAATTTAGGAACAAACGTTTGTTCGTTCGTTAGTTTAAGAAACAAAATAAACTTGAGTCTAATGATAAATTTTTTGTCTTTGCGCTTTCACGGAAGCCAAAATTTTATTTTTTAAATATGTGAGATTTCACAAAAGGGAATAAACTCTCGTCTCAAAGGTGGATACTCGTACGATAGAAAAGTTTTTTTTTTTTTTTTTTGAATAGACATGCGTCTGTTAGTATAAAATTTTGTCTATGAGCTTTCACGAATTTTTGAAAATATACTCTTATTTCAAAGACGTATGCTCGCGTGAGGGAGCATATATATATATATATATATATATATATATATATATATATATATATATATATATATATATTTCAAATTCACGTGAGTTTCACGCTAAAATATATTTTTGTAAAATCAATGTTTTGATTTTGAACAACTGTTGAAAGTAGACAATTATTCATGGTGAAATAATGTTTGTATGGGAGTTTCCATAATTGTAGTGAATGTTCACGCAATGAAAAATCAAGTTTTGGTTTTTGAATAAAAATTTTGCTCGTTTTTGCAAGTTCGAGGAGATGAGAAAATTTTGAAGTATTAACTCTTGCATCACAATCACTACTGTTAGTGGAATCGTAAATAGGTAAGAGTTGAAAGTTACCATTTTTGTAGACGCTATTGCGAGCATCTTCATTCCATGATTCATTGTTTTGTTGAATCCTGCGCTTTGTGTGCACGATGTGCTGAAGTAGAAATGTTATGCATCTGTCACAACCACTTTGCAAGAATGACTGACTCCCATGATGACACTTCTAGAGATGATGTTTTCAGAGATGGCATCTCTACGGATGAAACTTCAAGATATGGTACTTCTGGGACCTCTGAGTGATGGTGAGAGATCTTTCATACTGAGTTGTACTCTTGGTTACTTAGTATGAGTAATACATGGAGAGTTCTTCGTGGAACAGTATAACATTGACAGAGCAGCACGCCAGATGGGCTTTAACCAACGTGTTTCGGACGTTCGAAGGAATAAACCATAAGTTGAACAACTTTAGGCTCATTTGGATCACACGTACTTGAATGGTCGTGAATATATGTTTCCTTGCTCTAAACGATCCACGTATGAATCTCCAGGTCATATCGGTTTCAGGACCCAACAACTTGAGCGCCTTCATGACTTTGTAATAGCTGCTCGGACTCCCTCAAAAGAACCTCCTACTGTTGAGATGGTCTCCGCTCGGCCGAGATTGAAATATCCATAGGACGGTCGTGTTGTAATACCTCGGATCGATGTGGATTACTCAGAAATAGCAGTAAGTCTCCGGGGCGGAGAATCCAGAAGTAGCGTTCCCTATACCATGACTTTTTCTTGTCCGTGCAATTAGGATCATGAAAAAAATGTTTGTTACTTCGTCTCAGAAATTTGCCCCATCGAGCCTTGATGGTCGTCGATTCGCTGCTGGTGAACAAACAGTCTCTGAATCGAACGTTGAAGAAGAAGTTGATGTAAGTACTTTTTCGTATAATCGTTCATAGCACTCCTTGAATGAAATATTAATAATTTTTTCTGATGTATCCAGGAGGATATTTCGTGGATAAACAAAGTATTGACAATGCTCATTCTTCCTTAGAAAATGGTGAGACGGAGAACTATCAAAACCCAGGACCGAATGAAGGAAATAATGCTACTAATGGTGATTCCGGCAATATTAATCTTCCGAACGGATTAGAGACCCCTCAAGTAAGTATTACCTTGTACTTTCTTCATAGAAGTATGAAATTGATGATTTGGGGATGAATAAATGAGAACCCACATGAACGAATGAGAAATTTTGCCGAAATACGTCACCAGAAAAATCCAGACTTCAGTCTTTCAGTAAAAACGCTGTAGAATCTTCGTCTGGTGTCGGATTTTCGCGATATACCCATGTTTTTTCATTCCCACGAAATTTCCAAGCTTTTATACAAAAGCTTTTTGAGTTTTGAGCATGTTTAGAGGCCGAAATAGGCGAAATAGTAAACTTCCAGGAGACTTCCAGAAATTTTTCAGATGACATGTAGTCCAATGTTTTGGCCACATGTCTTTGATCGTTTATCCAATTGTTATGAAATTTTGATATGTTGTAGAGAACATCCATATGGAGAGAATGGTATTTGACTCAACCTTAGATTCCTCACCAATTGCTCCCAGTTCGTCGTCTTATACAGGGAAGTGTAAAATCCCCACAGAGCTTGTTGCAAAATGTGTTTTATGACTTTCACGCTATTTTCTCATGTATTGAATGCACAGTAAAGAACTTAGATAGTCTTAGTTCACTTACATGCTGGATTTTATGATTTCCCGTTGATTTTCATGCTTGGAGCGTCCTAATCCAGCGTAATCTTCATGTTAGGTGCCAAATGTCAAAGTAGAGAATAATAGAGCCAATGATGATTCAAACCATATGGCGAATCGAGTTGATGATGTTACCATCTCTATACCTCAATTCCATGAGTGTTGCTACTGAAGTTGTCGAAGATAATGAAGCTCAAATCACTATTACTGCAGCAGGGGTAAAAGAAACCGGACCCACAATGGAAGAAGCTGCTCCAACAATAGAAGAAACTGTTCCCACAACTTCTGAAGTTGTTTCGATGATTGAGAACCACATAATAGTGCATGAATACCCTAATGCAGGGATTTTTTGTGATCATCCATTCGGAGAGTTACTCCCATATCACACATCAATTGGTGGATTTAGCGTTCCCATAGGGTGTGCTGCTATGTATGAGAAATTATGAAAAATGTACGGTCACATTGTTGTCGCCAAGGACCCAAAACGCAGTTACTTCTTGACAATGCAAGTAGGAACTATCTTGCGTGTCATAGATGATATATGGACCAGGGCTAGACGTACTGTTACTCAAGATGTACTCTTTGATTGGGAGTACAACTTGAAGAAATCTGAAGAACTCGGTTTTAACTTGAAGTGGCTTCGTCAGAGGATCAACACCATCAAGGATGCAGTAGAGAACAATATACCTTTTACCAGTGATGCTGTGGTGGAGAAAATGGCCAGGATCGCTGAATTGACTGAAAATCTGGAGTTGGAAAAAGCGGCTTTGAAAGTCTTGGAGAGTGCAGAGAAGTAGAAATCTTACTTTGCTGGCTTCCTTTAGTTTTAATTTCCATAATCTCTTGAACCTTGAACTTCTGACAGATGTGAGGTTTTACTTTGGTTTTGGATAAGTGAGTGATTGAGGATTTTTTTTGGGGATTTGATAGAGATTTTTCTTTAAATAAAATAACTTTGATAAATTACTGAATTCAAATACTGGATGCAAGTATTGCAAACGTTTTGGAGGAATTGAAAATATAGGTGAAAGAAAATCCTAAAATATATCGGGTGTCTCGAGCATTCGTTTGTGCCTTGAGCATCGAATATGCTGAATGTCTCAGGCGTCAAAGGCCTTGAGCAAATTCTCCTGTATCACTGGCACGCTGGTCCTGCCATCCATGTTGATCAGTTTGTAGTATCCACCAACCACGGACTTAGCGACCATAAAACGCCTTTCCCAATTAGAGCTTCTTGCAGAATGAAGGTTGCGCTTAGTTGCTTTGAGAACCAAATCTCCTTCATGAAATTTGTTCGGCTTGATCGTTCGTGATCTGAATATTTTATGCTGGTTTGGAATTCCTCGTACAGTGGGACTCCATGTTTTCGGAGCTTTCCAATCTTGTGGCACATAAGGACACTCGTGCAAGGGAGAGTGTCCAGGGTATTGCTTGTTGTGTTCGGCCATTATTTTAGCAATGACTGTATTAGTGGAATGTTGGACTCTCAGAGGCTCCACATCTAAACACTTGGTGAAGTATTGCTGAGTGCAGAACCTTTTGATGAAAGCATGGGAATCTTATTCAGGTTTTTGTGTTAGTTCCATCAAGGATTTGACTTCCTCCAGATGCTCGAATGATGGAGTATCCTCTATTTCTTCTGAATCAAAGCTTTCTTCAACAGAGAAATGTGCAACTGAAGGTGTTGGAGTTACCTTTTCAGCATGAATCCATGTTCGTCCAAAGATCATATCATATCCCGGGTCCTCCCTAATTATGTGAAATTTGGTTTCTGCTCAGGTTGAACCAGTTTTCATCTTGAGAATGATGTAACCATAAGTATCCCTGGAGACTCCTTCATGGTCTCTGACTGAGACAGGAGCATGAGTGGCTTCTTGTCGAGTGATGCCTGCAACTCTGGGAGTTTTCAAAGGGATGATATTGATAGAAGTTCCAACATCTACCAACGCTCGCTTGAATTCATTTCCTTTGAGATTGACTGTAGTGAGAAGTCCCCAGTCATACATCTCTTTGTATGGAGGCTCATGGAGCATTTCTGGAATGGACAGTGGTTTTTTGCGGACACTATATGGTTCAAAGCCGCAAACATGTCCATCCTTTGAGCCTTTGACAGATAAAGCAATTCGCAAACATGCTCGATCAATGATTGAACTGCTTCTTTGACTGGTTGTTCAGAGAGTGTGAAGGTTCTGATTGGGAGAGGATTGTTGTGTACTCCTTCAGTCCTAGTTCTCCTGAATCGACTTTTTCCTTGAATATGCGCTTTAGTGTTCTGCAATCACTTGTCGAATGACTGACATACCTATGAAAGCGGCAGTAGCGTGGATTCTCCACTTCCTCCTCTGTCGGCTCTCTCCTAACGCGAGGTAGTTTGATCGCACCTTCTTGAATCCAGACTTCCAACAGGTCGATCACCTCTTCAATGGGGAAAGAAAAGTCCGGTTCTTCCTGGTGCTTGTGTGTTTCGAGTTTGGTTGCCCTTCCTTGGTTCCTTTGTAGGATGGGACGTTGGAGGATCATTCTTATGTTGTTGTGCTTCGGCTTTCCTCTTGATTCCTTCAGCAACATTCATCGAAGGTTGGATATTGTAATGCTTGTTGATCAGGCGCCTGCCACTGCCTCGAGTTTCTCGTGGTTCCTCTACTTTTACGGTTCTTGTTCTTTCCAGTAAAGCCGGAGCAGTAGTTGTTGATCGCTTGGATGCTTCATGAAGTTCTGAGAAAGTCTGGAACCAGAAATTTTCCAGCAAGGCTATGTATACTGGGATCATCCCGTTGATGCACAAGTCCACCAAATGTTGTTCAGTGACATTAGGGTCATGACAATCCGAAGCTCGAATTCTGAACCTATTCACATAGTCATTCGGATGTTCAGTGTTATTCCGAGATATTCTTCCCAAGTCAGAGAGAGTAATCTGCTCTGACACGAAGAAGTATTTCCTGTAGAAAGCATTAAGCATCTCTCCCCAACTAGCGATGCTCCCTGGTGTAATGTTGTTGTACCTTGTGTATGCTCGACCTGTCAGGGATTTCGAGAATTCCTTCAGACGAACGACATGGTTGTGGTCATGTTCGCCTAGTGCTTCCAGGAATCGAGAGACGTGTTCTTGAGCGTTCCCCGTTCCGTTGTACAGTGTGAATGTTGGGGAAGTGTAGCCTTCGGTAGAGGAATTCTTTGAGTAGCAGTAGGATATGGAGGTTGATGATGGTGAACAGATGATTTTTTATCTTTTCCTCGATCCTCCATGAAACGTTCCAGGTCCTCACGGGTGATGAAGCCTGCAGGTTCTTTTGTTGGTGGATTATCTGCATCCTTGTGGACTTCATCATCGTATACTACATGGATTGGAAGCGGTCGAAGATGTTTCTTTGGCTTTTCCCTTCTCTTGGGTTTTCTCTGACATCTTGTCAGTGAAAGTTTTGAGATAATTGCACAGCTCTTTCTGTATTGCAGCCATGTCAATCTGGTTTTTGGCGAGAGTCTCTTGCACCTTCATGAGATCACCCATGGTAGGTGGATTTTCTGTTATTTCTTCTGGAGAACGGCTGAACAGGGGGTCTCCAATGATGGTTTGAGGAGGAGTGGTATTACCAACACCGATGTTGGAAGCAGGAGTAGTTTCTGGAGTACCGCCGTTGTTGCTAGTGCTAGTGTTGTTTGTGTTAAGATTTGTAACTAAACCTGACCTAAGATCAACCATTTTGTGAAAGTTTGAGATTGCAACCGAGAGATTAATCTCCCATTGTGGTCGCCAATCTGTAGATGGGGAAAACAATTTGCTGGTTTTTTAGGAAAGTGAAGAGACGACCATGCGGACGAGACTCCTCAACGAGCAAACTGCTTAACCTCAAACAGATGCACTGCTTAGGAGTGCTTTGAGTTCGAGAGATCAATCTGTAGGACTCCGGCCTAAACCAAGTCAATGGTCGTTATAGAGTCAATTAGGTCACAAAGAGGGATTTTAGTTGATCTGTAGGAGGGAAGCTGAGAAGTGTGTGAGATCAATGATGATCAAGGATTGTGGATCTGTTGTGGGTTTCTGCAAGTTTTCTGTGAACCGATGAGTTCAAATAAGTTCTTGGTCAATTGATGGGATTCTTGAGAGTGATTACTCGAAAAATTGTCTGTCTTTCAATCGTGGATTCATAGACTTATTTATATTTCTAGAATAGTAGAAACATTGATCTCCAGTAAGTGTGACGGTTGCTCGAGTGAAAGAGTGGGAAATCGTGGTTTAACCAGTTCCAGGTCGTGCAGGGACTTGGTTGATTGTCCACCCACTACTTTGATAACTCCATCAACTGCTTGCACGACTTACTCACATTTCTTATCGTGGATGAACACACGTGTTGTAGGTCGCGAGATCAAAACCCTAATTAATATCCTTCATGTGACGTGATTGATGTCTCACGAACGTGGAGTCTGCAAAGTAGACGTGTATTTGATTAGTTAGTCGTTGACTTGATTAGACAATGAGTCTAAGTTTTGTTGAATCGAGCATGATTGACGAATGCTTAGTGATTCATGGATTGAACATGTCTGTTAAGACGTATAGTTCTTGAATCAACATGATGATAGTTTGAGAAAATATTGCTCATATGATAAATCGTTGAATATTGATAGTTGAATCAATATTATCACTCTGAGCAACGTTGATCGCGTCTGAGTAAAACTATTGAATATTGATGGTTAAATCAATATTCCTCGTTAAATCAACGTTGCTCGCGTCTGATGAATTATTGGTAGCATGACCAAATAAAATATTAATTAAAATATTGGTAGCTGGACCGAATATTATATAATTAATTAAGATGTTGACTGTTGAATAAACATAAAATTATTAGTGTTTAAACTTGCTCAAAACTAAGATTTGCAGAGCATTCAGTTCGAAACCCTAATTTTGATCAATTGGTGATCAGCTGGTGATTTATTGAAGATCAATCACTGAGTGAATGAGGGAACGGATACATGGGATGATGGACGACCATGTAGTTCCCAGGTGCTCGTGTGAGCATGCACCAAAGTCCTTTGTTGACCAATTGGTGAAGGTATGATTAAATGCTGGTTTAATCATTTATTAGAATAGTGCTCATCTGAGCATTAGGTGATAAAACCTAATTATGGAGAAGTGAGGGATCAACCAAAAGGGCATGATATTGGCCCTTGGAGGTCGTGGGATCAGCTGATGGTCATTTGAGCAAATTCCAAGTTGGTTGGAAAGAGTTTGGACCCAATATGAGCAATTGAGCAAATTAGGTCAAAATTATAAGGATGTGTGGGACCGGCTCCTTGAAAGCCTTAGGGCCGGACTTGGTCGATCAAGGAACCATGCACGTGTAACCATAATGTCCGTGTCTCAGTCCTGAGAGTTTTGGTATTTTCTGGTGTGCGTTTGAACAATATTTTGGATTTTCAGAAGAGTTTGATCTTTGACTGGAATTATTGATTTTGCTCGAATGAGCAAGTAGAACTTTGCTCATTTGATCAATATTTTAATTTTTTTCGTGAATAGCGTAGTCGGTCATGTGACCAGTTAAATTTTTGGCTTTTTCATGGTTTGAGCAATATTTGAGAAAATATGAAGAAATCAAGGTTTTTGGTCAAACGGAGGTGTTTCATGAGATGAGGGAAATAATAATTATGAAAATAAAGGATTGCAAAGTATGGGACCATCCACAGCTAGGGCATGGCCGGTTGGGTAGGTTGCCCGGTCACGTGGCACCTTCCCATATTTTTATTATTTTTCATCGTTTGAGAGAAAATATGGAGAAACCGTGAGTTTTGCTCAAACAAGGAAATTTGATCTAATAAAGGAGTTTTCATGAGATTATGAAAATAATAAAATAAGAAAAAATAAAGGAAAAGGCGTGGGGGACCGGCCAGTCGGTGGTCCCGGTCCCTAGGCGCCTCTTTTTATTTTATTATTATTATTTTCTCACTCCTATTTTGTGTAGGATTCCTCGTTTGTCCATATTTTTGAATGCTCATTCGTGCATTTGGGTGCTCGTTCATGCATCATCGTTGAGTACACTTGCACTATTTTCTTGGGGCTTACTCGGTGATAGTCCAGACACCCGATTGTAGAGTAATTATTACTAATTCATGAAATTAAGCGGAGAATAATTCATGAAACAGAGATATAAAATGAATTGAGTATCTATTACTAATCCATGAAATCCAGTCGGGGAATTCAAGGGACGAAGTAATGAGATAAAATGGTTATCTATTACTAATCCATGAATCCAGCCGGGGGATTCAGGGAACAGAGTAATGAGATATAATATATTATTTTCTAGGAATTCAGTGGATGAATGTCACGATAGAATTAATCTATTTGCAGAATCGAGATATGAGATAGTTGAGGCATCATATTCGTTATGAGGGGTGTATAGTCAGGGAACAACAAACGACGTGACGTCTTGAAGGCATTAAGCTCTCTAACAAACAATTATGTCTGGAGAATCGCCTGAATCTATACATGGTCTCTCTACATAGTTAGGTAACAACGAGTATCGTGACGTCCCAAAGGCGTTAAGCCCTCTAACAAACAATTATGTCTAGAGAGCCGCCTAATCATTATTATGTAGAGGTGGGTCTCTCTACGTAGTCAGGGAACAACGTGCATCGTCGATGTCCTGAAGGCATTAAACTCTCCGACAAACAATTATGTCCCGAGAACCACCCAATCATTTGACTCTACGTAAAGGTCATGATGAAATGTGTATAGCATCGGACGCTCAGCCGGGGAGGCTTTTCGAGAAACATATTCATCATGGCTCTGAGAGGAATGCTCACTCAGTCAGAGATCGTGAAACGGTTCATGGATCATAAAATATGAATCATCACATGCGTTCCTGAAACTGGGTCAAAAACATGCATTATCATGATTTTACGATTTTATCCCTTGTCGAAAATCCACCATCAACACCGATCCTAAGTAATCACCTAAGATAGTATGATGGATATTTGTAATTGGTGTGACCGATCCTAGTAATTGGTGTGACCGATCACAAAAATTATTGTGTAATCGATCCTTGTAATTGGCGTAACTGGTCCTAGTAATTGGTGTAACCGATCCTAGTGACTCGTGTAACCGGTCACAAGTAATACCATGAGAATATGGTAACCGGTCCTGGTAATTGACGTAACCGATCCTGATAACTGATGTAACCGGTCCCAGTAACCATATGGAGGTAAAACCGATCCTTTTATCTGGTAAAAACCGTAAACCCATGCTTAGTGAATTAATATTTGATCAATCACATAGTTGTCTTAGAATACAGATGAACCAATTCTAACTTGTTTGGAAGTATGGTATAATCGGTTCAAAGATTGTAAATATGAAAGAGGATTTGCATAAGAAAAGATGTCGACATACTTTGAACATGCTCAGTAATTCTTATCTTTTATTGTTCAAAGATATTCCTTAATTACTCAAGGAGACCCGACCGAAAATAAACTAAGAATTTTTAAATAATTTATTAGTTTTTGCATATTTCTGGAGAATAAAAATCGATATTGTGCATTTACTGATTGGAGATTTTCTAGAGATTTCAGTTATATTGGACAATGCATTTCCAGGAATTATGAAAACCGATTTGGAAATATATTGCATATCTTTAGAATATTTGGTTTTGGAAATTCCTTGGTGTCCAAACTTCCTTGGTCTATAAATACCCAAGTTTGCATTTCGATCAAACTATCCTAAGAGCCAGCAAAACTACTCTTTTGTGTTGTTACTGGTGGAGCCGTCTATTCGGAGAGGAAAGTACCCTAATTAGGCGAAATCTCTTACTACCGCTCGTTTAAAGACTTATGTGGGATCAAGAATGAAAAGACGAGGGTACCCAAATATACCTCAATCTAAAAAATTTCCACCTATAAGTCCTTTCTCCGAAATTGATTTTCTATGGACTGAGTCGGGACAATACAACAAATCGGTTCACACTTCGTGTGATGTCTATGGATATAAGATCGAGACAATACGATAACAGTCTAACTTGCGTAATTGACTATGGATACAAGTTCGAGATAATACAACAACAAAGTATGATTACTTGATAAGAGGTTCGGACTTAACCAAACACTATAGGATTGCTATCAAGTAATTAGGAATTAACGTTTGTGTATTTTACTTCTAATTATAATAAAAACAATTATAATTGCGAAAATAGAAAAGTAAAAGACACATCAAGATTTTGTTAACGAGGAACTGCAAATGCAGAAAAACCCCGATACCTTGTCTAGAATTGAATACTCACATAATTAAGCTGCTATACAAAATCTAAACCAACTTCGTATAGCTGAGACCAAGCAACTAAACCTATAGTTCACCTAGTTCCCTCAGTATCCCTGCGCCTCCAACTTGTAATAAGTCACGCACTTGGAACAATTCCTTTGGTTCGTATTCCAAACAGTAAAGGAACAACAAATCTGTTCGGTAACAACTCTTTTCAAATAACATGATGTGAGTTTGACAAAAGGTTCTTCCGTTTATCCCAATAAACTCCTTTGTCAGGTTCTTAGATCAATCTATTTAACAATTAAAAAGGTAATTATTTAGACTATGCAATCAATACTATTAATCACAAAGAAATGTATTGATGCCGATCTACTCAACTACTCAATCAAATCTATCAAAAGATAAACCGATTATAGTAGGATTCCCAGCCGATCAAGTTTTGTGCACACCAAAGATTATGAACTCAAATAAGAAATCTTTTTTGTCTTCAAATCTTCTTAGATCTTCAATAAATACCTGCACACAAACAACTTGAATCTCTTGTGATCAATCACACACAGAATGGAGTCTGTTAAGGGTGGATTATCACAAGACGTCTTTAGATGTAAAAAAAGTCTAAAGATCCCCGTCGATACTTCGATCTAGTTTGAGTGAATTTTATATTAGAAGAGAAGATTCTCAAGCATAAACAAACTAGGTGCAATCAAAGTTCAAGAACCTTTAGTCAATCAAATCAAACGAAAACTAATAATAAACTACAATTATCTAGTTTCCCACCAACGGTACTCGTAGAGCTTCTCAATCCCAAAGAAGTCTTTAAAACGAGCGGTCGTTAGAGATTTCGCCTAATTAGGGTACTTCCTCTCCGAATAGATGGCTCCACCAGTAACAACACAACTAGGCAGTTTTGCTGGCTCTGAGGATTAGTTTGCTCAAAATGCAAACTTCAATATTTATAGACCAAGGAAGTTCGGACACCAAGGAATTTCCAAAACCGAATATTCTCAAAGATATGTAATAAAGCCAAAATCGGTTTTCATAATTCCTGGAAATGCTCTGTCCAAATATTGACCGAGATCTCAGTGGAAAATCTCCAATTAGTAAATGCACATTACCAATTTTTATTTTCTAAAGATATGCATTTAATTGCTGTAAATTAAAAGCATATAAAACTAAAAACCTTAATTAAAAGATTCTCAGTTTGTTTCAATCCGGGATTCTCCTTTAGTTATTAAGGAATATCTTTGAACAATAATAGATAAGAATTACTGCACATGTTCAAAGTCTGTCGACATCTTTACTTTGTAAATCCTTTTTCATATTGACAATCTTGGAACCGATTTTCCACACTTCCAAACGAGTTTAGAATTAGTTCATCTGATTTCCAAGAACTATGTGATTGATCAAAAACATCCAATCACCATTAATGAGTTTAACGGTTCTACCTCTAAGTGGCAACTAGGATCGGTTACACTAGTTTCCAAAAAATGGTTAACTAAGTACCAGGATTGGTTGCCACTATTTATGGTACTTACTTGTGATCGGTTGCACAAGTTATAGAATCGTTTACACCAATTACTAAAACTTGTTAACCTACTACAAGGATCGATTACACATCTTGTGATTAGTCCCACCAAGTTCTAGGATCGGTTACCCAATGACTAGGAATGGTCACACCAATTACAAATATCGATCATACCATCTCAGGTGATTACTTAAGATTGGTTTCACTAATAAAAGTCATACCAATACATAAGTCAGGCACTGTGAATAGTTTTACCAAGATACATAAACAAGTTATGAGCGGTTATACTAAACACACATATTGGTAATCCAAAGATTTGCAATGAATAACAATACCAGTAAGCCTAGCGATTTCTCGTTCGATTCATAAAACAAGTTTATGAATTGTAATTCCTGTAAACGAATGTAAAAGCATTGTTTCCTAGGATGAAAACTTCACCTATACCCATACATAATCACAATAGCATTCATATAATTATGTCGATGTCTTATATACGAAGTTCAAAAGATAGGCGTTATACTTCGTATTATAATTCCTTAATACTACGTCTAACTAGAGTATAATCATTCACTGCTTCGCAGTTATCTTTTCAATATAGCACGACTTGAAAGATACGTTAGGAATGAAACAGTTCAAGTCAAAATATTACTAACCTCAAGAGGAAGGATGATGTCGTCGTTGTAGATTTTTACTTCTTCACATTCTTCAAGTCTTCGAGTAATACTTGTATGTCTCATATCCTAATAACTTTCTAGCTAACCAATACGAAGTTGACTCTAGTAAATAATCAAGCGACTCTTTTAAATGAGTATTGGTTCACTAAAATATGACAACCAAACTTGATATACCAACGCTTGGTGGGTTCAACCGAGCTATGCTCTAACAATCTACCCCTTTGTCTTTAGTGACAAAACTCTTACATCATATGGATAAACAAATTACAAGAATTCATTATACATACGCTTGATTCCAAGTTTCAACAACACAATAACATGTATACATTCAATACATAAATGCCTTTGTTGACATTATAATAACAAAACTAATACTCCCCCTAAAGGTACGATAGGTATATTTTTAATCCGCACGTCTTTGTTATTCCCTTTGTAGTTAAGATAACCACAAGTATCAATATGATATGTTACTCCCCCTTAGTCCGTGCTTTACTCTTTCGTTAGATATAACGTTTACGCACCATTGTCCTTTCCTTAGTGATACCAAATCACTTGTTTACTCCATATATTTATCCCTCTTTTTGTCACAAAATGACAAAGGTACGATCAAATAAAGGACAAACCGAAAGGATCTTACAAATCTTAAAAGACTTGAAACGTATAAGAGTTAAGCACGAGGGTTCCATACACCATTTTAGATAACCAATATCAAAACCGAAATTACAAAGTAATTTTATTTTGATATGTTACCAAGGAAACAATAGCAATTTTCCCTAATAGTTTAGCAAATCAAAAATTGACTAAGCACCTTAGTTATTTTGCTAAACCGATTGTACAAATACAATCGCTTGTTTGATAAGACCAAATAAAGATCAAAATTAACTTTATTTTTCTCATCAAGTTCTAATTATTCGAACAATAACTTAGACCTTTCACTTTAAACAAGACAAGTACTAGGTTAGTTAACTAGTATTTCTTATTAAGGCATTCAATTAGACTTGAATAACCGAATCCTCCACTTTGATAAGTCTAACTAAGATCAGAATTAACTTAGTTTCTCTTATCCGGAATCGAATTGGACTAAACAATTGATCCCGAAAACCTTTTTTTAAGCCATAAACAATTCGTACAAACCAAATAAATCAACTTGCATAATTATTTACCTCAACCAGAAGCAATTGAAACAAACATAGACATTAAAGCACCGCAATTGCACCGAAATTCCGTAAAGCCTAAACAATTGATACCAAACAATAAAGCAAGATAACAATAGTTTTTCTCAACCGGAAACAATTGAATCACCACACACATCCATACACACATAATGGAATAAACATCAATTGTACCGAAATTTTGTTAAGCAAAATCAAAATATATGAAATAAAATCAGGCTTTTCTTAAACAGGAAAACAATTAACTAACAAATTCGTTACCTCAAATTCCGTAACCTCTTCACCCCCAAAAGATATGTCATTAAGCGCAAGTTCACATTAGAACTCTCCCCAGTTAATGTTGTCATCCTCTCGCAAGACAAAAGAACAACAACAAAAGGCAACCTTTACCAGAGAAAGTTTGAAAATCGGTTTTACTAATGCACAACAAAAGTTGAAAACCCAAAACACATTTGCTTTTATGCTAAACCAAAAATGATTCAACATATTGTGACTTTTTCACACATGAATTTCAATAGGAAACCCTTATGATCCTTTGATAAATCCTACCAACATGGGCTAGAACTTAATCCCCCTAAACCAAAAAGTCACCCAAACCATAAGGGTTCACACAATATGAGATCGAATATTAAGGTTATGAAAACATAAACACATAGCAATAATATAAAGCATTCAAGCACATGCTATGTAATCGAAAAACTATCACAAGAAAAATTATAAAATAATAATTGTATTCATAAATAATAGATATTTTTATTCAAAATAGACCTTATACAATTATTGAAAGAGATAAAAAACTGTTGTCTATTTTCTTGGACTTAATCCTTCATCTCAATGCTGGAGGAAGGTATATTATTACTTTCAGTCTTCAAATTGTGAAATTCTTAAAGTAGATAACCTTGTTGTTTGACCAGAATTTCTTGCAGTTGAGAAATTTTTGTGAAGGATTCTGCAAGAACATGTAATTCTGTCTTTGATTGATCACAGAAGTGTGTCAATGCTTCGATACACTGATCTTTCTTCAGCATATTCTCTCTTTCCTTCTTGCTAATCCAATCTCTCTTTTTGATTTTACTCTTTGATTTCTCAATATCCGGAGAAGATGCAGATTTATTCTTGAAGTGATCTTTCTGATCTAGCATCTCATCAAGAGACGACATTGGATCCAGACTCATAGTTCAGACAAGGAATGGTCAAAGAAAGAGAATGATCTTTTTTATAATTTTCATACTTCCTAAAATATAATATTCCTATAAATACGAATATCTCAAATATTTTCAATTACTAGATTTTATTCCCATAATCTACACATAAGTGCCTTGATCTTTCTTCTTCCTCACACAATATTTGGCACACGTGGTGAGGAAAGAATTCTAATACCGATCAGGCGGTATTAGTATGATATTTTCTCTCATTATGGAATTTTGAAAAACTAGAGTGTCCTTGATCTAGTATCGTATGAGAAAGTCTCTTTTTGTTACCTTAAACTAACGAAGTATCTTGAGATTGACTGGAGTTGCATATGCAACTTTTAACAATTCTGTTTTTGAGACAGTTTTTGCATCTTGTCTTATTTTTCCCTTTACCATTAGATGATTTAGTAACATCAAAAGAGATGTCCATTCTTAAAATGGTTAAATCACTAATAGAGGAGGAAAGAATAAGATTGACAACTAATGCAATATTAGCTGTTTCCTCTTCTTCAAAATCATATGAATCAGAGGTATCATCTAGAGTTACAGCCAGAGCCTTGCTTCCAGTGTATTTTTTAAGATTGGGATAGTCTTTTGCAATATGACCAAACCCTTTACACTTAAAGCACTGAGGCTAATATTCATCATCTTCTTCCTGATCCTTTTTGACATGAACTCAATCATGTGGATGAGAAGATCGATGAGTATCCTTTATGAATCTCTTATTTCTTTTTTTAAGAGATCTCGAAACAGTCTAGTAATCAATGATAATGATTGTTTAATTTCATCATCAGAATTTTCTGCAATATGTTCATCTGAATCACCCTGAAAAGACGAGGATACCCAAATATACCTCAATCTAAAACTTTTCCACCCATAAGTCCTTTCTCCGAAAATGATTGTATATGGACTGAGTCGAGACAATACAACTAATCGGTTCACACTTCGTATGATCGTCTACGGATACGAGATCGAGACAATACAACAACAAAGTATGTTTACTTGATAAGAGGTTCGGACTTAACCAAAGACAATAGGATTACTATCAAGTAAATAGGAATTAACGTTTGTGTATTTTACTTCTAATTATAATAAAAACAATTATAATTGCGGAAATAGAAAAGTAAAAGGCATAACAATATTTTGTTAATGAGGAAACCGCAAATGCAGAAAAACCCCGGGACCTTGTCCAGAATTGAATACTCTCAGGATTAATCCGCTATACAAAATCAAACCAACTTCGTATAGTTGAGACCAAGCAACTAAACCTATAGTTCACCTAGTTCCGTCTGTATTCCCACGCCTCCGACTTATAAATAACTCACGTACTTGGAACAATTCCTTTGGTTCGTATTCCAAACAGAAAGGAACAAAAAATCTGTTTAGTATCAACTCTTTTCAACCAAGTGATATGAGTTCGACAAAGGCTCTTCCGTTTATCCCAATAAACTCCTTTATCATGTCCTTAGATCTATCTACTAATAACTACCGAAGTAATCGACTAGATTTTGCAATCAATACCTTGAATCACAAAGAAATGTATTGATGACGATTTACTCAACTAATCAATCCAATCTACCACAAGGATAAACTGATTATAGTTGGATCCTCTTTTACCGAAAAAAGTATCGTGCACACCAAAGAATATGAACCCAAATCAGAAATCTTCAAAGTATTCTTTGTCTTCAAATCTTCTTAGATCTTTAATAAACACCTGCACACAATCAACTTGATTCTCTTGTGATCAATCACACACAAAACGGAGTCCGTTAACAATGAATTATCACAAGACGTCTTTAGATATACAAACAATCTATAGATCCCCGTCGAAACTTCGATCTAGTTTGAGTTAATCTTATATCAGAAGAGAAGATTCTCAAGCATAAATAAACTATGTGCAATCAAAGTTCAACCACCGTTAGTCAATAAAATTAATCGAAAACTAATAATAAACCGAAATAATCTAGTTTCCCACCAACGGTACTAATAGAGATTCTTAATCCCAAAGAAGTCTTTAAACTGAGCGGTCGTAAGAGATTTCGCCTAATTAGGTTACTTTCCTCTCCGAATAGGCGACTCCACCAGTAACAACACAACTAGGAAGTTTTGCTGGCTCTGAGGATTAGTTTGCTAGAAATGCAAACTTTGGTATTTATATACCAAGGAAGTTTGGACACCAAGGAATTTCCAAAACCGAAAATATTCTCAAGATATGCAATATATTCCAGATTCGGTTTTCATAATTCCTGGAAATGCTTTGTCCAAACATTGACCGAAAATATCTTAGAAAATCTCCAATTAGTAAATATACCTTACCAATTTTCATTTTCCAAAAATAAAATAAAAATCCTGAATTAAAAGATTGTCAACTTATTTTTCGATTCGGGATTTTTCCTTTAGCTATTAAGGAATATCTTTGAACAATAAAAGATAAGCGTTACTGCACATGTTCAAAGTATGTCGACATCTTTACTTTGTAAGTCCTATTTCATACTTACAATCTTGAAACCAATTTGCCACACTTCTAAACGAGTTTAGAATTGGTTCATCTGACTTTCAAGAACTATGTGGTTGATTAAGAATACTCAATCACAAATCATGGGTTTCACGGTTCTACCAAAACAAGTTTCGGTTCTACCTCCATGTAAGTACTGTGCATAGTCACAATAGCTTTCCAAAAAATCGGTTGACTAGGTACTAGGATCGGTTCCCCACATACTTATGGTAACTACTTATATTCGTTGCACATGTCTATAGGATCGGTTCCCCTTTCACTAAAAACTTGTTGCACATGTTCATATGATCGATTCCCCCATATACTAAAAACATGTTGCACCTCTTACAAGGATCGATTCCCCTTTTGTGGTCGGTTCCACCTCTTCATAGGATCGGTTCCCCTTTGCTTAGAGTTGGTCATACCAATAACACTAAATCGATCATACCATCTTAGGTGATTACTTAAGATCGGTTTCACTAATAAAACTTATACGAATACAAAAGTCAGGCCTTGTGAATAGTATTACCAAGAACATAAACAAGTCATGAGCGGTTATACTAATCACACATATTAGTAGTTCAAAAGATATGTAATGAATAACAATACCAATAAGCCTAGCGATGTCCCTTTCGATTCACGAAATAAGTTCATGAATTTACTTCCTTTAAACTAATGTAAAACATTGTTTCCGAGGATGAAATATTCACCTCATACCCATACATAATCACAATAGCATTCAAACGATTATGTCGATGTCTTATATACGAAGTTCAAAAGATAAGCGTTATACTTCGTATTGTATTCCTTAATACTACGTCTAACTAGAGTGTAATCATTCATGCTTCGTAGTTATGTTTTCAATATGCACGACTTGAAAGATACGTTAGGGAATGAAACATTTCAAGTCAAATATCACTAACCTCAAGTGGAGGGATGATGTTGTCATTGTAGCTCCTTACTTCTTCACTTCTTCAAGTCTTCGCAATACTTGTAATGTCTCATATCCTAATACTTTTAAGCTAACCTATACGAAGTTGACTCTAGTACATTATCAAGTGACTCTTTAAATGAGTTTTGGTTCACTAAAATATGACAACCAAACTTGACATACCAACGCTTGGTGGGTTTATCCGAGATATGCTCTAACAATCTCCCCCTTTGTCAATGTTAGTGACAAAACTCTTACATCATATGGATAAACAAATTACAATAGTTCATTACACATACGCTTGATTCCCAAATTCAACAACAGAATAACCTGTATACATTTAATCCATAAATGTCGTTGTTGACATTATAATAACAAAGCTAATACTCCCCCTAAAGGTAAGATAGGTAGATTTTATCAGTCAGCACGTCTTTGTTATTCCTTTGTAGTCTATATAACTACAAGTATCATATGATATGCTACTCCCCCTTAGTATATGCTTTACTCTTTCGTTAGATAAACGTTTAAGCACCAATGTCCTTTCCCTTAGTGATACAATCAATATAAATCAATACCAATATCACTTGTTTACTCCATATATTTCTCCCCCTTTTTGTCACAAAATGACAAAGGTACGAGCAAATAAAGGACAAACCGAAGGATCTTACAAATCTCAAAATAGACTTGCAAACCTATAAGAGTTAAGCACGAGGGTTCCACACACCATTTTTGATAACCAATATCAAAACCGAAACTACTAAGTAATTTTGTTTTGATATATTACCAAGGAAAAAAATTCCCGAAGAAATTTTCCCTAATAGTTTAGCAAACCAAAAATCGTCTAAGCACCTTAGTTCCTTTGCTAAACCGATTGTACAAATACAATCGTTTGTTCGATAAGACCAAAATAAAGATAACTCTATTTTTCACATCAGGTTCTAATTATCCATATAACTTAGACCTTTAACTTTTAAACAAGACAAGTACTAGGTTAGTTAACTAGCATTCCTTGTTAAGGCATTCAATTAGACTTGAATAACCGAAACCTCCACTTTGATAAGTCTAACTAAGATCAGAATTAACATAGTTTCTATTATCTGGAATCGAATTGGACTAACCAATTCATCCCGCAAACCTTTTCTTTCGCTAAGCCATAAACAATTTATACAAACCAAATAAATCAACTTGCATAATTATTCACCTCAACCAGAAACAATTGAAACAACATAGACATTAGAGCACCACAATTGCACCGAAAGTTTGTAAGCCTAAACGATTGATACCAAACAATAAAGCAAGATAACAATAGTTTTTCTAAACCGGAAACAATTGAATCATACACACATCCATACATAAATAATGGAATAAAACATCAATTGTACCGAAGTTTTGTTAAGCAAAAGCAATAAATATACGCAATAAACTCATGCTTTTCTTAAACAAGAAAACGATTAACTAACAAATCCGTTATCTCAAATTTTGCATCCTCTTATCCAATATGTTTTCATCTTCTTCCAGGGAGAATTGATATCGAAATATCATTATGTTGTCATCCTTATGCAAAACAAAAGAATAACAACAACCAACCTTTATCAGAGAAAGGTTGAAAACCGGTTTTAACTATTGCAAGCAAAAGTTGAAACCAAGAAACACATATGCTTTTATGCTAAACCAAACAATTCAACATATTATGAATTTTTCACATATTGTTTCAATCAGAACCCCTCATGATCCTTTGATAAAGCCTACCAACATGGGCTATAACTTAATCCTGCTAAACCAAAAATTCACCCAAATCATAAGGTTTCACAACATATGAGATCAAATATCAAGGTTAGAAAACCGAAATCAAACATCCCATACACATACATAGCAATAAGATAAAGCATTCAAGCACATGCTACGTAAATATAAACTATCACAAAAAAAATTATAAATCAAATAATTTTATTCATAATAACATAGTTTTATTCATAATAGACCTAATACAATCATTGAAAGAAATCAAAAATTGATGTCTATTTTCCGCAACTCAGTCCTTCATATCAGTGCTAAATGAAGGTGGATTATTACTTTTAGTCTTCAGCTTGTGAATTTCTTCAAGTAGATAACCTTGTTGCTTGACCAGAATTTCTTGCATGTGAGAAATTTTCGTGAAAGATTCTGCAAGAGCATGTAATTCTGTCTTTGATTGAACACAAAAGTGTGTCAATGCTTCAATATACTGATCTTTCTTCAGCATATTCTCTCTTTCCTTCTTGATAATCCAATCTTTCTTTTTGATATTTCTCTTAATATCAAGAGAAGATCCAGACTTAATCTTAAGTTGATCTTTCCGATCTAGCATATTACAAAGAGAAGATGTTGGATCCAGACTCATGGTTCAGACAAGGAATGACCGAAGAAGGGGAAGGATGTTTTTATAATTTTCATACTTCCGAAAATATAATATTCCTATATATACGAATATATCAAATATTTTCAAATACTAGATTTTATTCCCATAATCTACACATAAGTTCCTTGATTTTTCTTCTTCCTCACTCAAAATTCGGCACACATGGTGAGGAAAGAATTCTAATACCGATCAGGTGGTATTAGTATGAGATTTTCTCTCATTATAGAATTTTGAACAACCAGAGTGTCCTTGATCTAGCATCGTATGAGAAATTCTTCTCTTGTTACCTCGAACTAGCGAAGTATCTTGAGATTGACTCGGGTTGCCTATGCAACTTTTAGCAATTCTGTTTTTGAGACAGTTTTTGCAACTTGTCTTATTTTTCCCTTTACTATTAGGTGATTTAATAAGATCGAAAGACATTTCCATTTTTAAAATGGGTAAATCACTAATGGAGGAGGAAGAAATAAGATTGACAACTAAAGCAATATTAGCTGTTTCCTCTTCTTCAGAGTCATATGAATCAGAGATCTCATATAGAGTTACATCCAGAGCCATGCTTCCAGTGTATTTCTTAAGATTGGGACAGTATTTAGCAATATGACCAAACCCTTTACACTTAAAGCACTGCGGCTGATATTCTTCATCTTCTTCATGATCCTTTTTGACAGAAACTCGATCATGTGCGCGAGAGTATCGATGAATATCCTTTATGAATCTCCTATTTCGTTTTTTTAAGAGATCTCGAAACTGCCTTGTAATTAATGATAACGATTGTTCAATTTCGTAATCAGAATTTTCTACAATCAGTTCATCTGAATCATCCATCTATCTATTCCTCTCCATTGGAGCTTTCAAAATTTTTGCAGCTTTAAAAGCGATTCTTTTACTTTGAATAGACTGTGATTCATGATCAAATATCTTTAACTTTCCAACGAGTGTGCTTCATCATAGAATTGAGAGATCATTTGCTTCTATGATTGCATGCTTCTTAGAGTCGTATCTTGGTGGCAACGATCTGAGAATTTTGCATACTATATCTTTTTCAGAGATAGTCTTTCCAAGAAACCTCCCTTTCTTGCTCTCGGAACTAAATCCAGCGACGACCTCCAAATATAATGTATTCTGGCAGAATAAATTTCTTTCCATCCATGGATTCGTGAATGATGTGGTGAAAAATCCTCGCGGCAAGCCTTCCCTGCAATTTTAGCGAAACATCCATTGTTGAGGGAGCTTCCCATGGTTAAGCGGAAATCTCCCGGCCCGGATGTGGACAGTCCGCAGAAAAAGGAACGAAGGTCGAAAAACCGTGCGGGTGGTTTTCAGTCGGATTCGACAGCTTTTGTGACTTTCAGTTCTTCCAACACACGGGTATGTATGACTCCATATTAACTTGACTAGTTTACACAAATCTTCTGTTTTGTTGCTGAATATCTTTTCTTCTTTTCTTTCAAAACTCAGGGTCTTGACAGCACAAACGCTTTTTCCAGACTTGCACGTAGTCAAAAACCGGCGACTACGTTTCCTGAATATAAAGAAAAGGAATGTTCGGGATCCAGTGGTGATGATGGAAGTACTTCTGAGAGTAGCGCCGAGTCTTCATCCAGCGAGTCCGCGAATGAGTCAGTGAGTTTCCACACATTTCCCTTTTTTTTGCTGAAATAAATACCTAATCCGTGATATTATAGGGAGAAACCGTTTATGAAGATGGCCCCGAGACGGAGACTCGTGAAGATACAGCTTTGTCTCCAACCGTGGAAGCTTCACCCGCTGGCGATCTGGAAATGAAGGTCGATCAAGATGAAGATGTTGTTGCGTCTCAAATGGCGAAAACCACTTCTAAAACTGCTGACGCAATTGTTGTAAATGAGCCTTTTCCGGTCATGGGCTATGTTGCAGGCGTCATTTTCGCTCCTCCATTCCTGGTTCCTTTCCAAGATCACGTGTTGGTCGGAGGCTTCAGTGTGCCAGCCAAGTATGCGGCACTGTACACCAAGACATAGGAAAGGTATGGACATACTTCCACAACCAAAAAGATCACTAGATGGTTCGCGCTGGTTAAACGCGTGGAAGAAGCCTTATCTTCGATTCACGACATGTGCGATGTGACTGGCCATACCATTTCTGAAGACGTAATCTCAAGCTGGAAGTTTCACCAGGATATACGTGTAGACTTTGAGTTCAACGCTCCCTGGTTTGTTGAAGGTTTTACCGAGATCCAAAATTTGCAGGCTAAAGTGATCAAAGATACCTATGCAGATGCGATCAACCAACATGAAGCAGAAATCGAAAGGTTGTCTCAGGAGTTGCAGCTGAAACAGGCGGCTCTTCAAAGCGCGAAGGATGCTTTCTCCAAGAAGAACAAACCATTGCTGAATGATTTCCCTTGAATATCTTCTGTCTTCTGAACTTCCTTTGCTTAGGTTCTTTTTTTTAAAGGCAAACGAAACACCTAGTTCATGGTTTGATGTTTTTTGGATTGATAGATGATTGCTCCCTACGAGGTTTTTTGGATTATTTTTGGAATGCGCTATATTTTTTTTTTATAATGTCACTTTGATCATGACGGTGAGTAGCAAAAATATTCCAGGAAAGTCATAAAACCATGATCGTCGTATGAAAGTGAGAAGTATGGGATGAAATTTTGGAATAACATGGTTATCGGTTTCTCTTATCAATGTGGAAACTCGAAGTAATAGGTTATGTACTTTGCCTAACAAGACTTACTCCCTTTTAGGGTCTCCCAACAAAATGGATCCTCAGGGCGTAAGTCCGAGTTTTATGGGGAACGTCGTCTTGACTGCGAGAAGTCCCCAGTCACTCCTTGTTGTGTGATAACTGATAACTGAGCCGTTGATTCCCGAGCAGACTGCTTTCTTCTACCATCTTGAGATCGGGGTTAAAAAATAAAATTGGATATTGGAAATTGATATTGTAACCGAGAGATTAATCTCCCATCGTGGTCGCCAATTGTTTGAGGGTGAAAGCAGTTTCTGCTGGTCTTGGTAAATTCGTGTGTGTGGATGAGAAACGAGTCTAAATCCTAAACAATGTACTGCACGGGATTACTTTTGATTCGAGAGATCAATCTGTACAATCCTGGCCTAAACTAAGAAATGACTGTTCCAGGATTGCTTCGCTCATAAAGTGAAGGAGAAGGGTTTGTCTTAGGGAGGGAAGCGAATAAAGTGTTGAGACCAGAATCGTTGATCCTGAAGGTGTGGTTGCTTATGACTTGTATCAGAAAGTAGAACTGGCTAGCAGAATGGAAAGCTACCAGGTGATTTCTGGATACTATGTTGTTATTCCGACCAAAACTTGTTGTCTGGTGGAAAATAGGTGAAACCTATTTATACAAGTCGTAATAAAACGTACCCTGGCCTCGTAGGAAGTGGAAAACGATTGAGTGGTGGAATAGTGGAGTAACGTGTAACGTCAGGAATTATGCTTCCATAATGAAAGATTCGTTTACACCATTAATTATTGCCATTACTAACCGCCCCACTTTATGACACTTTCTTGTAACGGGCGTATTGCACACCACACGCTGTAAACCGCCAGACCAATACCCTGATAAGTATCCTCCAGTTTGTGACATGTTTGATGTCTCAAGTGTTTTCGTGGAAAACATGTAGCACTTTACTACGTGTGGCAAGTTAAAATCAAGAGTCTTGCCGTAGGAAAACATCATGTGATGCTATCAGGCTCGTCTTGGATGGTCGCTTAAAACTTGCCACAAGTTTGTCAGTTTGGTGGCAAACTTCGATGGCTGAGATCACATCTCATGAGGAAGGGTAGCCGTTGATTATGGCTACCTTGTGTTGGCGCCTGATAATGGCATAGTGGCGTTTTGGTATATTCTAGTGGCAGTGCGGCATGGCTGGCATGACTCGTGCATGCCAGTGGCATGGTGGTGCAAGTGGCGCCTGGCGTAGCCATGACCACTAGATTTAGGCGTCTGGTCTCCCAAAACTTTCCACAAACCTGTCAGCTTGGTGGCGAACTTGGATGGCTGAGATTGAATCTCATGAGGAAGGGTAGTCGTTGATTATGGCTACCTTCTGTTGGCGCCTGATAGCGGGCACAATGGTGCCTTTAGTGCATGCCAGCGACATCGCGGCATGGCTGGCATAGTTCGTGCATGCCAGTGGCACAGTGGAATGGCTGGCACAGTTTGTGCATGCCAGCGGCACGATGGTGCAAGTGGGGCCTGACGTAGCCATGGCCACTAGATTTAGGTGGCTGGTCGCCTAAAAGTTGCCACAAGTCTGTCAGTTCAGTGGAAAACTTGGATGGCTGAGATTGCATCTCATGAGGAAGGGTAGCCGTTGATTATTGCTACCTTCTGTTGGCGCCTGATATTGGCACAATGGCGCCTTTAGTGCATGCCAGCGACATTGCGGCATGGATGGCAGAGTTTGTGCATGCCAGTGGCACGATGGAATGGCTGGCATAGTCTGTGCATGCCAGTGGCACGATGGTGCAAGTGGCGCCTGGCGTAGCCATGACCACTGAAATTTTGGCACGTTGGTGTTAGACTCAAGCGTGGTGTGGAAATATCAGTTTCTGTGGCAATATTGATCCCCATATTCTGTGGAACATTGTTTGGCTTGGTTGGCGCAGCAATTTTGCCTAAATTAGGGTTTGGCAACTCGAAACCCTAATTAGCATATATGGCATGTTGCGGGCCTGGGGTGGCATAGTTTTGTGCCACGATTAGAAATTAGGGTTTCTTCCACCGCCACTAGAGCATGGCCGCGCCTAGGGTTTAGGCTAGCCAAATTGAAGTCCGTTGTGAAGCTGGTCACGCACGGAGAGTGGGTTGGCAAGTTTTGGCATGCTGTCGCGGTAAGTTGCGCGTTTGGCATGCCGTTTGGAATGTGCGCCTGGCATGCTTGTTTTGGCATGTTTGGCATGCCGTTAGCATGTTGGCACGGTTTTGGAAAGCCAACTTAGTATGAAGACCTCTTGACACAATTTCCACCTCTCTGTGGCAGGCTTAGAGCAACCTGATTGGTCACTGAAGGTAGGGGCCGGCCAAGCAGGGGCGCGTCTACCCTTTTGGTGCGCGTGGCAGGTTTAATGAGACCTGATTGGTCGATAAAGGAATAAGGTCCGGTTGAGTAGCATGGGGCGTGGCCAAGCGGCGCTGGCTAACCTATGGCGTGGCCACGCTCCATTTTATTGCTTCTCCTACCCCGCGGCTCCGTTATTCTTTGTATTCTGATTTTGGGTAGGACCCTGCTCCTACTAATCCACAACGGATTAATTGCTTAGTTGTTTAAGCATAGTCTCGACCGACGAGGTCTGATATACTGCGCAGGGCGCAAAAACCCTAACTTTGTAAATTAGTCAGGTTCATGATTTTTGTGAGTTGTCACAAAATTGATTGAATTCTATGTGTTGGCACAAAATTCTTTATTTACAAAGTGTAGTGCGCTTTCTGACTGAGTATTTTGTGCAAGGGCCTTAACTTTGGTACTTGGAGATCTGTGCTACTCTGCTGCAAGTGAACACAAATCCATCATGCCATACCGATATTAAGGGTTCTACCGGGGAACATAGCACAGGAAAGGTACTCATTGAGTCTCATATTAAAAAGTAATATAGGCAAGGCGCTGAAATTTACAGAGCATCTGGGATTGTTGCTACATGCGCCAGTCTGGATAAATTTCATGTAAATATATTGAACGACTCAATAAATATGCCAGTGAAGAGGTTGACACTCATGGCTGTGCTTCCTTACAGAGTGACGTAACATCAGATGCAATGTTTTACGATTTTAACCCTAATCTAAAAACTACCATCAACACTTAGACCTTTAACTTTTAAACAAGACAAGTACTAGGTTAGTTAACTAGCATTCCTTGTTAAGGCATTCGTTTAGACTTGAATAACCGAAACCTCCACTTTGATAAGTCTAACTAAGATCAGAATTAACTTAGTTTGTCTTATCCGGAATCGAATTGGACTAAACAATTCATCCCGTAAAACTTTTCTTTCGTTAAGCCATAAAAAATTCGTACAAACCAAATAAATCAACTTGCATAATTATTCACCTCAACTGGAAGCAATTGAAACAACATAGACATTAAAGCACCGCAATTGCACCGAAATTTTGTAAGCCTAAACGATTGATGCCAAACAATAAAGCAAGATAACAATAGTTTTTCTTAACCGGAAACAATTGAATCACACACACATCCATAAACAAATAATGGAATAAAACATCAATTGTACCGAAATTTTGTGCAAAAGAAATAAATATACGCAATAAACTCAGGCTTTTCTTAAACAGGAAAACGATTAACTCGATCTAGTTTTGTGAATCTTATATCAGAAGAGAAGATTATAAAGCATAAAAAAACTAGGTGCAATCAAAGTTCAACGAACGTTAGTCAATCAAATCAATCGAAAACTAATAATAAACTGCAATTATCTAGTTTCCCACTAACGGTACCCGTATAGCTTCTCAATCCTAAAGAAGTCTTTAAAACGAGCGCTTGTGATAGATTTCTCCTAATTAGGTTACTTTCCTTTACGAATAGACGGATCCACCAGTAACAACACAACTAGGTAGTTTTGCTGGCTCTGAGGATTAGTTTGCTCGAAATGCAAACTTCAATATTGATAGACCCGGGAAGTTTGGACACCAAGGAATTTCCAAAACCGAATATTCTCAAAGATATGCAATAAAGCCAAAATCGGTTTACATAATTCCTAGAAATGCTCTGTCGAAATATTGACCGAAATCTCAGTAGATAATCTCCAACTAGTAAATGCACATTACCAATTTTTATTTTCTACAGATATGCATTTAATTGCTGGAAATTAAAAGCATATAAAACTAAAAACCTTAATTAAAAGATTCTAAATTTATTTCGATCTGGTATTCTCCTTTAGTTATTAAGGAATATCTTTGAACAATAATATATAAGAATTGAAAAAGCGGGGGTACAACAACCACACCCAATATTTCGCTTAGCAATCTGTATGGACAAACTCTAATATACTTTCTATTGAATCAACTAGACAGTCAGACTCAATCTAGATAAAAAGTATATCAAAGAGTTTATATCTCAATCTCTCGATTTGATATATACTCAAGCAAATAGAAATCTACGAGTCTTTATCAAATACTAGAGAGATAACTTGGATGGTACCAAAGACCAATATCCAAGTGTCAATCAATTTAAATCAACAACCAAAAGGTCGGATATTCTAATTGATTGAACAACGCACAACCTGTGATATTTCAATTATATAACAAAATATAATGCGGAATAGAAATAACACAGACACCAAAATTTTGTTAATGAGGAAACCGAAAATGCAGAAAAACCCCGGGACCTAGTCCAGATTGAACACACGATGTATTAAGCCGCTACAGACACTATCCTATTACAAACTAACTTCGGTCTGGACTGTAGTTTAACCCCAACCAATCTCACATTGATCCAAGGTACAGTTATGCTCATACGTCTCTGATCCCAGCAGGATGCTACACACTTGATTCTCTTAGCTGATCTCACCCACAACTAAGAGTTGCTACGACCCAAAGTCGAAGACTTTAATAAACAAATCTGTATCACACAGAAAAGTCTATAATGATAGATAAGTCTGTCTCCCACAGATATACCTACAAGTTTTGTTCCGTCTTTTGATAAATCAAGGTGAACAAGAACCAATTGATAACCCGGACTTATATTCCCGAAGAACAGCCTAGTATTATCAATCACCTCACAATAATCTTAATCGACGCGGCGAAAGAAGATATTGTGGAATCACAAATGATGAGGTGAAGATGTTTGTGACTACTTTTATATCTTGCCTATTGGAGATATCAATCTCAAGCCAATCATTACGATTGTACTCGTACGATAGAATATGTAAGATCAGATCACACAACTACGAGAAAGTAGTATCGGTCTGGCTTCACAATCCAATGAAGTCTTTATGTCGTTAACCCGGTTTCGAAGAAGAAACCAAAGGTTAAAGGAGAATCGACTCTAGCTTACACAACTAGTATCACACGTAAGGTGTGGGGATTAGGTTTCCCAGTTGCTAGAGTTCTCCCTTATATAGTCATTCAAATCAGGGTTTGCAATCAATGTTATCTTGGTAACAAAGCATTCAATATTCACCGTTAGATGAAACCTGATTAGATTCAAGCTAGTATCTTTCAACTGTTAGATCGAAAACTTAGCTTGTTACACACAAATGAAATGCACGTTTCTAGATTTGTGTAACCGTACCCAAACATGTAATTTGTTGGTTCAACAATAGTTAACCAAATGTTTAGCCATATGAGCATTCATATCAACCATATTATTC
The DNA here is from genome assembly GCF_003573695.1 of Papaver somniferum. Taxonomy (NCBI): domain Eukaryota; kingdom Viridiplantae; phylum Streptophyta; class Magnoliopsida; order Ranunculales; family Papaveraceae; genus Papaver; species Papaver somniferum. The sequence goes on along the minus strand of NC_039363.1, from coordinate 27,564,477 downwards.
TTCACCATAACTAGTTCAAGTGACTCAAATGAACTAATTAGAGAGTTGTTCAATTGCAAGGAAATCTTATGTAACTACACAAGACACAATCGAAGCAATTTGATTCACTCGAATTGGTTTATGAACTTTATAGCCACGGTTTGCAATTAACATTCCTTAGTTTATATAAACATGAGTTCACAAACAATCCTCTTTAGATATAACCTAACTCAAGTTCGCGGACAGGGTTCGCAGACTTGAGTTCCCGGAAGGAGTTCTCAAACTCCGACAGATTTTCTCGGGTCGAGAACTTCCGCCAGTTCGCGGACTTAGTTCACGGCTCTTGTTCCGGTTCTCTTGATCAACAAAGTTCGCAAACTTCAGTTCAAGGAATAAGGACTTATACATATATGTGTTTCCACAACAATGCTTATATCCATCATTGGTTATATAATCTAAACTCTCATTTCAATCATTGAAACATTCTCAGAGGACGTTATATAGTTGTTATTCACAAACCATTTTTCGTCAGAGCAATTTTCAAAGTGATTGAAACATAACATGACTTTTGTCACTAGGTAAAGATGAACTTGGTTAAAGCGAAAGCTTACCAACACATATTTCGAGAAATAGATAGGCGAGTTAAACTTGGCTTGAAATACCAAATGTGTATAATCAAAGTCTACATAGAAAAACGACTTTTGTCTCAAGATAGGAGATAGAGTAGATAGACTTTTGAGTGATAGATAAGTTCAAGTCTCCACATACCTTTTTGTCAATGAAGTTCCACCAGTTCCTTGAGTAGTTCCTCGTATTATATGATGATCGCCATGGAGTTCTTGAGATCAACTACACTTTCTATCCTAGTCCGAGACTTAGCTATAGTAGACTAGAAATCAAGACTTATAGTTTTAATCACTAACATTGACAAACATGCTTGAGATAGCAATGCATGCGAGTTCGACCGAGCAATGCTCTAACAATCTCCCCCTTTGTCAATTTTAGTGACAAAACTATCAATACATATGGAATACAAAAAAGATAAAGAAATTTAAGTAGCTCCTATTCCACATGTCTAATCTTCAACATTACTCGAAATATTCGTCACTTCCAAGTACTCAAATGATCCCAAAGGTTGTAAGTTCAGCATCATCGTTGTTGAAAATCCGTAGCTATAACAATGAGAAAACATAATTCTCGATCATTGTTATACAGTGTCATAATATCATTATACAACATCAAAGTTCAATTGTATCACAAATTTGACAACAATACTATGGTGATATGTATCACTCCCCCTTAGTCAATACTCCATCTCACATGGAAACCACTCCCCTTACATAATGATTTGAAAACCATATGTATTTATAGTGTGAACTACATATTAATTCGGAAAATGGGTCGTTTGTCCAAATATTTTTAAAACACGGTTCAAATGGACGAGTAAAAATTAGTATGGGTGAAATGGACACCAAAAAAAATAGTAAAAATGAAACTAGATTCATCCTGACATAAACTTAAAAAATAGCAATGATGAAACTGGATGTATCCTGATGTAAATCAAAAAATAGAAAAAGTATTTAAAAATGGATAGGGTGAAACTGTTTACATCATGGCTACTTTTATATTTTTGTCCATTTAAACAATATCAAAATCTAAATGTCCTTTTCACCCAGGAATTGTTGATTTTGGTCTTTTTAACCAATTTTGTGATATTAATTCTCCCCCTTTTTGTCAATAAAATTGGCAAAAGTACAAGAACGGTATCCTAATGAAATTTCTGAAAGAGATGTTTCATGACCAAAAGTAAGCATATATGGTTATAATTTTTGATTGTTGTTGTAGTAATGAGGTTCAAACTCTCGGACTTGTGAAGATTAAATTTAAAGATTTAATAAAATTATATACAAAAATATTAACAAAGTGGGTGAGAGGTAACCAAGACACTAGAATCCACTATTACACATGAATGATGTCAAATATTTCATAACTCTAATTATCCTTTTAATCCTTTATTTCTTAATCCACAAATAATTAAACATATTCTCAAAAATTAATTGTATCCCTTAAGCATAGATTATCTAACCAAAGCATAACCTATCTAATTGAATCACAACTAATGAAGAAAATTATGTAAACTTTTAAGAACTCTGCAAAAGCAGTGATTGAGTGAATTATAATTAAATACTAGAGAAAATGAAATAGTTACCCATTGTTCATGTGTGAATAGCTTCATCCATTTCCTTGTTACGAGAGAATTAGCCGCTCATCATGTTGGAAACACGCTCAAAAGTTGATTTCATTTATGCTCAAAGGGTTACAAATGATGAATAAGGGAGAATTATAATAAAAATCGGGTTTGCAATGCTTAAAACTGTTGCAAAAGCCGTTACAAAGAGCCGTTACTGTACTGTTGCATTTTTTAAGTATGTGTCTGATATGCGACCCAGTATGAGTCGCTGTCACTGTTCGAAAACGACTGCTGCTGCAGGTCCGTTCTTCGTGTTCTTCAGTGTTCTTCAATGGCAGCAGCAGCATCAGGTGGTCTCTCTGCAAATTCGATTTTTTTACTCTGTGGTCCTCTAAACTTCTCCCAATCTCTCCCTCCCATTCTCTATGATCCCCTCAACATATTTATACTCCTTAGCCCCATTTAATTATGCCAAAATTCTCAATATTCTTCATTAAACTCGGCAGTTAAAGAAAATATTTTCTGGATATTTTTTCTTCATCTGAGCATCTGCAGCTGTCCAACCTTCCTTATTTTCCTTATACACGTTCCATAGTGTTGCTAGAGTCATCATACACGAGCAGAACACGCATAAATCTTCAAAAACTCGTGAATTATTCTTCTCATGCACGGGCTGCCCTGTTTTCTTGTCACGGATTTTCTAGCCAATTTTGATCGAAACAAACACCCATACCAGCTTTGTTAGGACATATCACAACTACCCATTAAGTTTCAGCCCTTTAGTCTACCTAGAAATCCTTCAAATTTCGATCGAAAAATTCACCAGAGAGCTGCTCTTTTTTCCCGTCAATTTTTAAGTTCAAACGAAGAAGGTGGTGTCCCCCTAGCCAGATGTGGGGTGCGAATAGCAGCTGCCTGTTTTGGGGGTGACCTGGGGTGCCCCTTAGTAATTGATGTGCCCCTTAGTAATTGAGGTGCCCCTTAACCAAATCTGGGCTCCGTATAGCAAGTGTCCTCCGGGGTGTTCCGAGTGATTTTTCGAGCCGATTTTTCCAACAATATTTATTTTCCAAAAATACCTAAAAATACACAAAACACCATAATAAGGACGAAAACGAGTACCAACAATACGAAACATTGAGGACAATTTAGGCACATAAATGTGCCTATCAATATATCATCTTGTTTAGATGCAATCATAAAGCCGAAGCTAAATGCATTCATCAAGGAGTTTAAAGATACGAGATAACCCCTATAATATTCCACAGCCTCACTCCCCACAAAGATTTGGAAATTAAGCACAAGTTCAATTAAGAACTCTCCCCCATAAAATGTCATTCCAGAAAGAACAACAAGAGCGACCTTAATTTCAAAAGAAAAGAAGGATTTCTTTGGACATAATAAATCACATACGAATATGAATTTGAATCCAAAAATACACAATTAAATTAACCAAAAGAGAACCTATGATTAATTTAATCGGAAATGCTCAACATAAGTGAACTAATGGAGACTCAAAAATACTCAATTAGATTAATCACAAGAGAACCCATAATTAATCTAATCGGAATACACAACCAAATTGACCACAAAAAGTAATCAATTTAATTGTTCATGCTCGACATAAAGTACCTCACGGAGCAAAAACTAAGCTAATCATAAGAAAATAATCAACTCAGTCGATAATGCTCAACATAAGACACCTTATGGAACAACACAATATATACACAAAAATTGTGGATCGGAGGTCGACCTAATACCGTGGAATAAGCAAGGACTCATTCTATTTTCCATCACTATTCGCACCATGACATACAATAGACATAATCCTTGCAAACAAAATATTTTAACCTATCTTCCATTAATAATTAACATAATAGGATTAACTTTTGTATTTGTCAAAAGTTCATTCATTCTTTTATCAACACATGCATATCAACATATAAAGGACTTAACTTTCGATAATGTATGGGACAATCACAGTTCACGAACGCAAACACACATATCCGATAAAAAATTGCAATATATAAAACCATAAAGATTAATACTGCAAAAATCATCTTCCAAACAGTTTTAGAATTTAAACAAATAAATCTAAAAACATGAAGATGAAAACGTTGGACATAGCTATGTGTAATCACAATAATTGCTATTCCAAACTCTAGTTATTCTTCTAAATAAAATCAAAAAAAGAAGATTTAGTAGGAAAACTCAAACCAATAAGCTAAGAAACTAAGGAAGACTCTAGTACTATGCCCGAACACGAACTAAGATCAAATAGACGGTTCAGGATCTTCACGAGTCTTGAGGTCTTTGAGCTTGTGATTGATATTATCCACAACATCTTCAGAGTGGATATCTTTATTGAGAAGTTCTTCGACATGAGTTTTCATGAGAACAAGGTCAGAACTAATCTTTTTCAACTCAGTTCTTACCATATCAAGACACTTCATAGTATCAACAAGTTGCTGCTTTGCATCCTCAAAGTTTTTGAGAAAATCGAGAACCACTTCAGCCGAAATCTCTTCAACCTCCTCAATGTCCGAGTAGAAATCAATAGATTGAGGAAAAGATCCTTCCATTTCAACAAAGGTTCTCTTCCCTTTATCGAATTCGAAATATACGCATTATCAACGAAGTCTTCAGGTAAATCCCAAGAGCAGGATGATGAATCCATTGATGATAGAGAACCTAGAGTGAAATAATTCAACTCAATAGGGTAGGTATATAAACAAGTTTCGAGAGACTTAGGGTTTACAAAATTGGTTTGTGAGAGAATCCCAAAACCGTACGTATACCCGTAAGAAGAGGGTCCACAAAACTCCTTCCAAAAAGGCTGTTTGTGAGGATTATTTGTATCACATCTTGTTGACAGACAATGTCCATATTTTTTCTTTTTAAAAGGAACAAGTTTGAAGGCATAGAGCCAAAAACTAGAAGCAAAAAAAAAAATCAAAAAGGAATCTTACAAAAAATACTCATGTAAAAGTGTTACTTGATAATCCATCTAAGAACGATAAGAAATTAGCTAGATAATCAGTGTCACTTTGGTAAAGAGTATACCTAAACATTTCTCACTTAGATAGGATTTTTTTTTGTAAGTGAGATTTCAACCTTGTGATTACTTAATGCCACTCGCACCACTGTGCCACTGGCATGCATGAACTATGCCAACCATGCCGCAGTACCACTGGCATGCACTAAAGGCGCCACTGTGCCATTATCAGGCGCCAACAGAAGGTAGCCATAATCAACGGCTACCCTGCCTCATGAGATGCAATCTCAGCCATCCAAGTTCGCCACCGAACTGACAGGCTTGTGGAAACTTTTAGGCGACCATCCAAGACAAACCTAATAGCATCACACGCTATTTTCCTGCGGAAAGTCCCTTGACTTTGACTTGCCACACGTTTCAAAGTGCTACATGTTTTCCACAAAAACACTCGAGACATCAAACATGTCACAAACTGGGGGATACTCATCAGGGTATTGGTCTGGCGGTTTACAGCGTGCGGCGTGCAATACGCCCGTTACAAGAAAGTTTCATGAAGCAGGGCGGTTAGTAATGGAAATAAGTAATGATGTAAACGGATACACTTCCTTCCTCATGGAAGCATAAATTCTGACGTTACACGTTACCCCGCTCTTCCACCACTCAATCGTTTCCACTTCCTACGAGACCAGGGTACGTTTTATAACGACTTGTATAAATAGGTTTCACCTATTTCCACCAGACAACAAGTTTTTGGTCGGCAACAACATAGTATCCAGAAATCACCAAGAACTGATAGCTTTTCACTCTGCAAGCCAGTTCCACTTTCTGATACAATTCATAAAACAAGCCACATCTTCAGAATTAACCATTATGGTCTCAACACTCTCTTCGCTTCCCTCCCTAAGACCAAACCTTCTCATTCACTTTGTGACCGAAGCAAGCCTGGAACGACCATTTCTTGGTTTAGGCCAGGATTGTACATATTGATCTCTCGAATCAAAAGTACTCCCGTGCAGTGCATTTTTTAGGGTCTAGATTCGTTTTTCATCCACACACCCAAATTTACCAAAACCAGCAGAAACATTTTTAACCCACAAACACTTACTTACAAATAATATGGATTAAGTATATGATAGAAAGAGTTCGTTCCACGGGAGGCATTTGTTATTATGCAAATTTCAGTTTCTTAGTAACCAAGGGGGATTTTGATTTTATCAAAGCAATAAAATAAAGCAAAACAAATAAAATAATTTGAATAAACAATAAGGAGAAGATATTGGTCACGGGATAGTATCATTCACAAAAACGTATTTTCATCGATGACTAAAATTGGTATTTTAATTTCTCATTTACTAAAAGTCATAGGATATCTTGATCGCAAGTATGTCCCGCTAACTCCCTGATGTATATGTGAATTCTTCCTAGGAAGCATCCTAAAGTGTAAAAGAACAATTAAGTTTAACTTCCTACAAGCACTAAGTTCTATGGAATAAGACTAATCAAGGCAATCAAACGTGTAAAAGCACTAATTCGATTTAACCAAGGTTATGATTCATATGTGATCATAAAGATGTATCACTACAAGTAATAACCACACTATGCTAATTAGAATCAGTGATAAACAACTTTTTCGTATTGAAAACCCTAATATAGCTTTAGAAATGAATGCAAATCGGATTAATTCCGGACTCAACCAAACAAGCAATCAAATCATATGAAAATATTAATAATGAATCATAAACAATAAAGTTGAGACAAAACTAATGCATTGAATCAAATATCATGTTGAGAAATCAACTTTATCCCATAACCAATAATATGTGTTTAGATACTCATAGCTTTGAGTTCATCATCATCAATAATAAAAATGAAGAAGATAAAAAATAAATGAAAGCAAACCCTAATCGCCGCTATCTCCAAAATATCCAAGTAGTAGTGTAGAAAAATACGTGATCTCCAAAAGAAAGAATAACTTTTCCTTTTTGTAGCTTTTCTCCAACTTCTAAGATTAGGTCCAATCTCATATGTGAGGAGTACCCAAGTGAAAATATGTCCCCAAAGAGGTCACCGGAAAGCTGATAAAGTGGTCAGAACTTGGTCGGCTAAAATATCTCAGGTGACCGGCAAAGTCCACCCTGTCACCGGTTTAAATGTCAGTCAAACGAGTCAACTCGGTCAAAGGAACCAAGTCAGATGATGCAACTCATTGATGTCATCAGGTGAGTCAGGATCATGAGTCAACTACAAATCAGCTGTTTTACTCGGCTAGATAGCTGAATTGCTCAGGCCTGAGCAATTTGCACATGCCAGAATATGTACTGCGCAATCATTACGCTTCACCAGTGCAATCCAGCCATAATGGCTGTGTACAGTTTTAGTTCTTCCTCCAGCTGGAATTTGCGACCACTCTGCCTAGTTATTGCATAACCACCAAGAGACCTCACTAGAACCCATCTTCTACAGCTGCAATATCACACAGTCTCCCATCCAACACCCACACAAGCCTGTACCAACACAGATTCGACACCTGCATCGCATCCATCCCCAGCTCCATGCCTGCACTCTTTTAACAGCGCTACTGCATCATTTCTCGCACCAACATAGTCACCACTTCATTGCATCATTACCAGACATACCTTCTCTACATTGCAGTAACACTACTACTTCTCATTCTGCTCCATGACAACATCATAACTTACATTTTCTTGTAACATGCAACTCAACCTCATAGCTCGCGATTGCAGATGCAGCTCATTCCACAACCACACAGCAAGTGATTCCTCCATTTTCTATAACTGCATCTACAACAAGTTCTCAATCTTCAATTCTCTAACTGCACTTCTCAAGTCCATTGTGAAAAAGCGGGGGTCTAACAATACCACCCAATATTTCGCTTAGAAATCTTTATGGACAAACTCGAATACACTTTTAAGAGAATCAACAAGACTCAATCAATTAAAAGTACATCAACGAGTTTATATCTCTCTTCTTGATTTGATTTACTCAAGCAAGAACTGCGAGTTCTAATCAAATACAAGGAATAACTTGGATGGTACCAAAGACCAATATCCAAGGATCAATCAATATCAATCAACAACCAAAGGTTGGATTTCCAATTGATTGATTCAAACGCACAACCTGTATTATTTCAATTATATAAACAAATATAATGCGAAAATAGAAATAACACAGACACCAGAAATTTTGTTAACGAGAAAACCGCAAATGCAGAAAAACCCAGGGACCTAGTCCAGATTGAAAACACACTATATTAAGCCGCTACAGACATTATCCTACTCCAAGCTAACTTCGGATTTGACTGTAGTTGATCCTCAATCAGTCTCCCACTGATCCAAGGTACAGTTGTACTCCCTACGCCTCTGATCCCAGCAGGATACTGCGCACTTGATTCCCTTAGCTGATCTCACCCAAAACTAAGAGTTGCTACGACCCAAAATCGCAGGCTTTGACAATTGTAGATGATGGATTTTCAACAAAGGGAAAAAACCGTAAAATTATGAGGCATGTTTTTGACACGGCTTTCAGGCAAGCAAAGATTCATATTTTACGAAGCCATGATGAATATGTTTTCGAAAAGCCTATACCAGCTGAGCGTTCGATCCCTGGCATTTCGTCGTGACCTCTATGCATAATAACGTATTTGGGCGGTTCTCCGTAGATTGAGAGATTAACGCCTTCAGGACGTCGGTGATACTCACTGTTCCCTGACTGCAGGAGAGAGACCCACCTCCACATAGAAGAATAGTTGGACGGCGGACGCCTTCAGGACGTCGGTGACACTCACTGTTCCGTGATTATGTGGAGAGACCGTGTATAGATTCAAACGGTTCTCCGTAGATTGAGAGCACCAACGCCTTCAGGTAGTAAACAACACCGTGACTCCCTGACTATGCACCCTTCAGAATAGATGTGACGCTTTAACTATCTAATATCTTTTCTGTAATAGATTAGTTCTGCCGTGACATTCACCACTGAATTACCAGAATAATCTATTATTGCTCCTATTCCATGGTCGAATCCACGGCCTGATCCCATGGAATGGCAATAACAATTGCTCCTATTCCATGTTCGAATCCACGGCCTGATCCCATGGAATGGCAATAACAATTGCTCCTATTTCATGGTCGAATCCACAGCCTGATCCCATGGAATGGCAATAACAAATGCTTCGATTATATGATCGAATCCACGGCTTGATCTCATAGAATGGCAATAAAACAACTGTGATATCTCATTACTCCGATTTCATGATAGAATCCACTGATCTCATGAAATGGTAATAGATAATCTTAATTACTCCGATTCTATGGTCGAATCCACGATCCAATAGGATGGTAATGCTTGTTTTATTATTCTGAATTTGTATGTGAATCCACAAATGATCCTGCGAATTAATATGAACAACTATTCATTTTTATTACTCAGTTTCATGAATATTCTCCACTGAATTCATAGATTAGTAATAAATACTCAACAACCGGGCATCTGGACCATCACTGAGTAAGCCCCACAAAAATGGTGCGAGTGTACTCGACAATGATGCATGACTGAGCACCCGGATGAACAAACGAGTGTCCAAAAATATGAAATAATGAGGAATCCTTCGCAAAACAGGAGAAACAAAAAATATTAATAAAATATTAAGAGGCGCCCAAGGACGAGCCCACCAGCCGGCCGTCCGGCCGTGCCCTAGCCATGGTCTATCCATGCCTCTCCCATTATTTTCCTTATTTTTTGTTATTTCGTGAACTCACGAAAAATCCTTGGTTTTAGCAACTTTCCTTGTTTTTGCAAAACCCGTGAATTCTTCATAACTTCGTGGATTCACGAAATAATATTATAAAATAAGGAGAGGAATCTAACCGGCCGGCCATGCCTAAGCCGTGGCCGGTCCCACACCTCAAAATCCTTAGCTTTTTATAATTATTATTCCCTAATCTCACGAAACTCCTCCGTTTCAACAAAAACTCGTGGATTCTCCATAACTTCAAGGATTCTCCATAACTTCAAGGATTCATGAAAAATAATAAAATAGGGAAATGTGTGCGGGACCGGGCAACCTAGCCGGCGGCCATGCCTTAGGCATTGTCGGTCCCAGACCTTGCAATCCATAATCTTGCATAATTATTATTTTCCTCAATTCATGAAACTCCTGGGTTTGAGAAAAATTCATGATTTCTCCATATTTTCTCAAATATTGCTCAAATCACGAAAAACTAAAAGCCAACATAGTCACACGACTGGCTAGCCTCTCACGACAATTTTAAATATTAAAACACTTTTATTTTAATATTTTCAAAATATTGATGAATTGAGTATACATGCTTATTCCAGCAAAAATCGAGAATTCTCAGTCAAGATGAAACTCTTCTGAAAATTCACTATGTTGCTCGAACGCGCATCAGAAAATACTGAAACTCTCAGTATGGAAACACGGACACCGTGGAAACACGTGCATGCCTCCATGACCGACCAGAGTAATTCCTGTGGCTTGCACAAGTTGGTCCCACATGTTTTCATAATTCTGACCTAATTTGCTCAATTGCTCATACTAAGCCCGAACTCTCTCCAACCAACTGAAGAATCCTTCAAATGATCAACAACTGGTCTCGTGACCACCAAGAACCGGTCCCATGCTCTCTTGGTCGGTCCTCATCTCTCATACCTAGGTTTTGTCACCTAATGCTGAATCCAGCAATATTTCAATAAATGATGAAACCTGCATTTAATCATCGGTCTTTCACCAACTCTCAAACTGAGAACCCTGGTGCGTGCTCACTCGAGCACTGGGCATCACATGGACGCTCATCATCCCATGTGGTCGGTCCCTCTTCACTCATGACCAACTTTCAGCAATTCACCAATTGTTGGATTGATCAAAAATTAGGGTTTCGAACAGACGCTCCACGAATCACCATTCTGAGCAAGTTCAAACACAAAATTATGTTGATTCAGCAATCAACATCCAAATTAATAATATTCGGTAATTCACCAATATTTTTGATTAATATTTTATTGGGTCACGGCACCAGTAAATAATTATTTGAATTGAGCAATACTTGCTCAGTTGCTCGAATATTGATCCAACCATCAATATTCTGTAATTCATCAGTAGTTTGTCGAATTGAGCAACACTTGCCCAATTGCACGTCAAATTACCAATATTCAGTATTTTGTTGAATTGAGCAACACTTGCTCAGTTGCACACCAAAATTATCTAATTCGTCAAATTGAGCAATACTTTCTCAGTTGCTCGACAAACTCTCGATATTCAGCAATTCGTCGAATTGAGCAATACTTGCTCAGTTGCTCGACAAACTCTCAATATTCGGAAATTCTTTGAGTTGAGCAATACTTGCTCAGTCGCTCTAGTCAGTAATTCATTGACATATCAGAGAACTACATGTTCAATCCATGAATCGCTGAGCATTCACCACTTATGCTCGATTCAACAAAGCCAGATTCACAGTCTAAATCAGTCAACAACTGACCAACTAATACACGTCTGCCCTCGCAGACTCCACGATTCGTGAAATATCAATCACGTCACAAATGAGGGGATATCACTTAGGGTTTTGATCTGGCGGTCTACAGCACGTGGATTCATCCACAACGAGAAATGTGCGTAATTCGTGTAAACGGTCGAAGGAGTTAGCAAAGCAGTGGGTGCACGATCAGTCAAGTCTCCGCACGACATGGAACTGACTTTACCACGATCTCTCACTTTCCCACTCCGTCACTCAACAATCTGTCACACTTACAGGGATCAGTGGTATATCATTGTTGCAATATAAATAAGTCTAAATCGAGGACATCAGGATATCATCAATCATCGATTATCATCATTATCCGTCAACAACTCGATATAAACTTATTCACAAAACTCAACTTCAGCAGTTCATCAATATTTCAGAAACCTTTAACACACCCACAATCCTTGATCATCACTGATCCCACACAACTCTCAGCTTTCCTCCTACAGATCAACCCATCTCCCTTTTTGCGACCGAATTGACTCTGAAACGACCATTGTCTTGGTTTAGGACGGAGTCATACAGATTGATTTCCCGAATCTAAGCACCCGCTTTATAGTGGTGCATATGTGTGAGGATTAACATTTTGCCCGGCTGAGGAGTCTCGACAGCACGCACGACTCTTCACTTTCCCAAAAAACCGGCGGCTCGTTTTTCCCCATTCACAGATTGGAGAACACGGTGGTAGATTAATCTCTCGGTTGCAATCTCACATTTTCGCAAAATGGTTGATCTTAGTTCAGGTTCAGTCACAAATCCTAACGCGAACATCGCTAGCACTAGCAGCAACGGTGGTATTCTAGAAACCATTCCTGGTTACAGCAATAGTGGTGATAATACTCCTCCTCACACCAACAACGAAAATCAACCTCTCTTCGGCCGACGTCCTGAGGAAGTCAGGGAGAATCCACCTATCGTAGCTGATCTCATGAAGGTGCAAGGGACTCTCACCAAAATCATATTGACATGGCCACCACTCAGAAAGAGCTGTGCAATTATCTCAAAACTCCCACTGACAAGATTTCAGGGAAAGCTCAGGAGCAAGGAAAATCCAAAGAAACATCTCCATCCGCTGGTCCTGAAGTCATTCTGATCCATGTAGTAGATGATGATGAAGTCCACAAGGCTGCAGATAACCCGCCAACAAAGAAACCTGCAGGTTTCATCACTCATGAGGACATGAAACGCTTCATGGAGGATCGAGGAAAAGACAAGACACCATCTGTACACCGTCATCAACATCCATATCCTGCTGCTACTCAAATAATTCCTCTCCCAAAGAGCTACACTTCCCCAACGTCCACACTATACACGGAACAGGGAATGCTCGAGAACACGTGATTCATGGAGGCACCAGGAGAGCATGAATACAGCGGAATGATCCCCAATCTACAGAGCCTTGCTGGAGAATCTGCGATTCCAGACTTTCTCAGAACTCCATGGAGCAGCCAAGCGATCAACAATGCTTTACTAGAAAGAGCAAAGTCTGCAAGGTCGAGGAATCTCGAAGCATCCGACACCTATTCAACAATCAGTACAATCTCCAGCCTTCCACAAATGTTATTGCAGAAAAGAGCAAACAGAAAGTCGAATCACAGCGCAAGCACGCTTCTCTAGCTCCTCAGAAATCACCAAAAAAGAGGTAGTCAAATCCGGGATGCAGAAGCTCCAACTCAAAATGCAGATCCAGCAGAACATGATTTCCCTTTCTCCATCGAAGAGGTGATCGAACTAATGGATGTCTGGATCCAGGATGGTGCAATCAAGCTGCCATATGTCAGAAAAGAACCAACTGAAAAAGAAATGGAGAACCCTCGCTACTGTCGTTTCCATAGGTTCGTCAATCATCCCACCAGCGACTGCAGGATCTTGAAGCGCATATTCAAGGAAAAGGTCGGATCTGGGTAACTTAACTTGGGTACTGAAAGATTACACAGAGACCCTCTTCCAGTGAGAACTGTCACAATCTCCGAACAACCAGTCAAAGAAGCAGTTCAGTCAGGCATGTACGAGAATTTATTTATCTGTCAAAGGCTCAAAAGGGAGACATGTTCACGTCTTTGAACCATATTCTAGAAGAGCCTCCAGGACCTCCCGCCACAGACAAGGAGATGCATGACTGAGTACTTCTTACCACAGTCCATCTTAGAGGAAATAAATTCAGAAGAATGTTGATCGATGCTGACACCGCCATCAACATCATTCCACTGAAATCCCTCAGAGGCACAGGTATCAGTCGACAAGAAGCTACTCGTGCACCCATCTCAATCAGACACCATGAAGGAACACTCAGAGATGCTTATGTCTACATCACTCTCAAGGTGAAAATACATTCAACCTGAACATATAACAAGTTTCACATAATCAGGAAAATTCAAGACATGACGCAATAGCATGGACCCATGCTGAAAACATGACTACAAACAAAGCTTCTTTTGTTGCACATCTCTCCAACAAAGAAAGTTCTGATCCAGAAGATTTGGCGGACGTTCCATCATCAGAGCACTTGGAGGAAATTCTAACTCTGACGAGGTTGAAACAATAACCTGCAAAAGATACATAGAAATTCATCAAGAGGTTTCGCATTCGGTCAAGTCTCATTCCTTCCATGTCTATGTCTTTCATTCCCTCACATGTTATTCTAGCATGGGGACTCAATTCAGCTAGCATCTCTGCTATTACAAGACGCTATGAGTGGGTAATCTCACTCCAGCAATATTTTACCAAGTGGTTGAACCTGACACCGCTTCGAATCGAGCATCTCACCGTGATATTCACCACTGAGAGATGACGGAAGCATGGCAAAGAACACTTTGAGAATTTCTCCATAAACTTGCAGGAATGTTCATGAGTGCCTCAAAATCAGAAATCTCTGATGTCTGCATAAGTGATGAATCCCTCACAACGGAATGCTGAATCGACAGAAGATATACGGAGCTGAGACGATCAAGCATAAGACATTCGACGTTTCAGCTCTCAAGCACATAAGAAGCCTTCGAATTGTACTCTCAATCAAAGAGTACACCTTCAATAATAACGCCTCTAGATTCAGCACAATATCTCGACGTGACACACCGGTTCAACACCGACATGATCAAAGTATAGATGAATTACAATCGATAAGCCGTCACCATCCCATGATAAGACTTATGAAGTAGATGCAATACCGTTCATCAACTACAAACTCCTTCAACTCTGTTAAGTGAATGAAGGATGCACTGGGGACTTGATTTTATTGGAAATATCAATTCAATATATTTCAAAAAATGTTATCCACATAACAAGTCATTGCAACCTAATGTGATTCCATGAAACGTCGTCAAACGGAACCTCTCTACATCAAAAGCCCCTGCACGACTGGGGAACTTCCTCTCTTCACCAATCATATCCAGAATGAGCTGCTCTGCTATCTACTGCGCAACAACATCGATTCCATGACGAATCCACTTCACAGTAAAGTCATAACATGAGGATTTGGTTTGAAATCCTAATACACCTTCATCTTAGGAATGCTCAACTCACCAATTAGTTCGTGCATGCTCACTGGACGAAAGAGCAAAGACTATCATCTTCGGTCTCTGTATCAACTCCAATCATAGTATCGGCATCAGCATGTGGAGGAACTCTATTCATGGTCTCAGCATCAACAAGAATTTATGGAGAACTTCCAGTTGTAATCTCAACATCACTCTCGGGCGCAACATACGGCTTCATCAACTATCCATTCTCTATGGATCATACTTCTTCAAGCCCTAATGGTTCATATCAAGATGTGTAAACATGAAAACATGCTAACATGAACGTCTTCCTAAATCTTGCCCGACAGACGGGCACAAAACCAAAATCTTCGACAAGATGTTCTCATCGCCTCTACAAGTGAGATACGACATGCTCCAGGCCATGGGTTTAAAAAAACGTACCAATGGGTGAGGAATGGGACAATACTTCCTCAATGAAAGATGTTCGTCTATGTTTCTTCTACAACATACCAAAAGGGCGCATCAACCGGGCATACGATCTGAAATATATGGCCTTTACCGTCAGGTCTATGACGTCTGAAAAATTTGTACGGGATTACAAATTACAAATGTGCACGCTTAGTTGGCTGACCTCTGCAACTCCAAATTGAGTTATTTTTTGCTCATGTGATAACTCAGTATCTTAGCTTCAAAAGTTGGGGTCAAGCATCTAATTCCGACGTTGTATGAGGTTCCTACAGCTTCCAGAGCATACAACATGCAAGCAGCAATTCTTAGACGGGATTCATAACCTCCACAGTCGATCGATGTCCACCAGGTCCTTCCTCTAAATCCTTCATCAAGGTACCTCCAACTTCGACCACCAAGGTCTTTACACAATTTTTCTACCTGGGTCCTCTATCTAGGTCTCACCAGAAGAAGGGAAAACGAAAGGGAGAGACTTAACAAAATACTGGGGACTGACGGTCCACTGGTCAAGACGATCGATTTCACAATCCAAAACCAATCAAGAAATCAAAACCAAAATAAAACCTCGCATCTCTCAGAAGTCCAAGGTTCAAGATATCATGGAAAGAAAACTAAAGAAAGTCAGCAAAATAAGATTTCTGCTTTTCTGCATCCTCCAAGAGTTGCAAAGCAACTTTCTCCGCCTCCAGCTTCTTGTTCAGCTCAGCAGCTTCATCCATCTTCTTCCTGATAGCATCAATCTTTTGACGAAGCCACTTCAAATTGAAGCCAAGTTCTTCAGTTTTCTTCAAGTTGTACTCCCAATCAAAGAGTACATCCCGGGTGACAGTATTTCTAGTTTTGATAAGGATATCATTTATAACACGCAAGATCACTTCTACTTGCCTCGTCAAGAAATAACTATGCTCCGGATCCTCGGTAACGACGATGTTCCCATATATCTTCCACGGTTTCTTGTACATAGCAGCATATCCAATGGGAATGCTAAATCCACCAAGAAACCTGTGATATGGGAGTATCTCACCAAATGGAGGATTAAAAGCAGTCTCTGCATTGGGATACTCATGCACTATTATCCGGTTCTCAGTTACTGGAACATCGTCAGCAATCATAGGAACAACTTCGGTTGGAGCATCTTCTTTCATTCTCGATTCGGGTTCCACCATCTCACGCACAATTGGAGTTTCAGTCACCTCCAGGGCATCAACAACAAGTGTTACATGACCTTCAGGTATAGGGATGGAGGTCTTATTATCAATGGCTCCATGGTTGCTCAAGTCATCATTGTTGGATCCATTATTCCTAACTTCAGCATTTGGCACCTAATGTGAAGATTACATGGGATTAGAATGATTCAAGCGTGGAAACCCAACACAACCATAAAATCCAGCATTTAAGTGAACTAACATCATTTAAGTTCTTTACTATGCATCTAAAACATGAGCAAATAGTGTAGAAGCCATGAAACACGTTTTTCAGACAAGCTCATCTGAAGAGATTCTACACTGCCCTATATTAAACGACGAACTGGGAGCAATTGGTAAGGAATTTAAAGTTGGGTCATATATCATTCTCTTCGTATGAATGTTGTCTACAACATATCAAAATTTTATAGAAATCGGATGAACGAGCTAACAGATGTGGCCAAAACATCGGACAACATGCATCCTGGAAAAGTTCTGAAAGTCTCCTGGAAGTTCACTATTTCGCCTTTTTCAGGCCCTAAAAATGCTCAACATTCAAAAATCTTCTCAATTTTTAAGCTTGGAAATTTCCTGGGCTTGAAGATACATACGCAAACCGCGAAAATACAACTTCGGACGAGGATTCTACAACGTTTCTAGTAAAATCTGAAGTCTGAAATTTTCTGGTGACGTATTTCGACAAAGTTATCCATAAATTTACATGGATTCTCATTCATTCATTCACAAATCAACAATTTCATACTTCTATGAAGAAATTACAGAAGATATACTTACTAAGGGAGTCTCTAAATCATTTGAAGGATCGGCAATACCGGGATCTCCATTGGCAACGCCGTTATCTCCATTCGGTTCGGGATTTCGGGAATTCTCCATATTCCCATGTCCCAAAGAAGAGCACGCTTCATCAACATTCTGATCATCTATAATTATTTCTTCCTGGATTCATCAACAACAATTATTATTATTTTATTCAAGGAGATGCGCACAAAAAAGATACTTACATCGACTTCTTCATCAGTGCTGGATTCCTGAATTTTGCCCGGGAACAAGTTGAAGACCGTCAATCGATGGAGCAAAAGTATGAAAAGAAATAACAAACCTTGGTCTCGTGATCCTAATTGCACGGTCAAATTCATGACACAAGGAGCGCTAACAACTCACCAAAGAAACGGCTGTGGACTGCACGTCATTTGCTAACCTCTTGTAGTCCTTACTTCTGGGTTCTCCTCTCCCGTAGACTTTATTTCATTTCCGTGGAGTCTACATTGATCCGGGATTTCACTATACAATCATCCTGCGGTAAAGCTAATAAAATAACCAGAAGTACAACTCGGTATGAAGGATCTCTCACCATCACTCAGAGGTCCCAGGAGTACCATTTCTTAAAGTTTCATTCGTAGAGATGTCATCCCTAGAAACGTCGTCTTTGAAAGTGTCATCATGGAAGTCAGTCATTCTTGCAAAGTGGCTGTGAAAGACGCATAACATTCAGCGCATCATTCATGCACAACGCAGGATTCAACAAAACAATGAATCATGGAATAGAGATGCTCACATCAGCGTCTGCAAAAATGGTAATCCCCAACTCTTACCTATTTTACGATTTCACTAGACTTTAGTGATGACACGAAACTTCGAAAACTTGATCACTCCTTCAAACCTGCGAAGACGAGCAAAACTTATCATTCTAGAGTCAACACTGACTTTTCACAAAACTATGAATAGTTCACATAAAATCACTAAACTCATACATACATTATTTCATCACATACACAATTGTTTGCTTTCAGCAATTGCTCAAAAATCATAAATTGATTTTCATAAAACCGTGAACAGCCCACGTAAATTTTACTGTGTGAACATCCACTGATTTTCCAAAATTGGACAAACGTCCATTCTATAGTTGTGAAAACTCAGACATTATTTCACCATGTATGATTCTCTACTTTCAACAGTTGTTCAAAATCACAAAAAATATTTTTAACGTGAAACTCACGTAAATTTGAAAATATATATTTTGCTCCCTTGTGCGAGCATCCATCTTTGAAACAAGATCATATTTTCAAAAATAAAATTTTTCATGAAATCTTATAGACAAAATTTTATGTCATTAGACTCAGGTCTATTTTGTTTGTTTCTTAAACTAACGAACGAACGTCTGTTCCTAAAACAAGGATTTCCTTTTTTTGGCCGAGCCCATAAACGCTAAACTGACCAAAACTGGACTTTTAACAGACCAAATTAGCGATGCTTCATCTCCGTGCTCACGGAATCACACTCTATCATACCATCGGGGTCCTCACCCAAACATTTGCTCGTACATGACACCATTGGAGCAAATCGAGGATTCTGACGATACCTTTGTAGACCGAGTTCAACCACTGATCTCGTCGACTGAAAATCGTCATTTAATGCTTACTGCGGAACATGACTGTTCCTCACTAAGCAGGTGACTTAATGTAGATGGTGGATTTTCAACAAACGGCAAAAACCGTAAAATCATGAGGCATGTTTTTTACACGGCTTTCAGGCATGCAATGATTCATATTTTATGAAGCCATGATGAATATGTTTTCGAAAAGCCTCTACCAGCTGAGCGATCGATCCCTGGAATTTCGTCGTGACCTCTATGCAGAATAACATATTTTGGCGGTTCTCCGTAGATTGAGAGCTTAACGCCTTCAGGTCGTCAGTGATACTCACTGTTCCCTTACTGCAGGAGAGAGACCCACCACCACATAGAAGAATAGTTGGACGGCGAAAACCTTCAGGACGTCGGCGACACTCACCATTCCCTGATTATGTGGAGATACTGTGTATAGATTCAGGCGGTTCTCCGTAGATTGAGAGCACCAACGCCTTCAGGTCGTAAACAACACCGTGACTCCCAGACTATGCACCCTTCAGAATAGATGTGACGCTTTAACTGGCTAATATCTTTTCTGTAATAGATTAGTTCTGCCGCGACATTCACCACTGAATTCCCATAATAATCTATTATTTCTCATATTCCATGGTCGAATCCACGGCCTGATCCCATGGAATGGAAATAACAATTGCTTCTATTCCATGGTCGAATCCACGTCCTGATCCCATGGAATGGCAACAACAGTTGCTCCTATTCGATGGTCGAATCCACGGTCTGATCCCATGGAATGGCAATAACAATTGCTTCGATTCTATGATCGAATCCACGGCTTGATATCATAGAATGGCAATAAAACAACTGTGCTATCTCATTACTCCAATTTCATGATCGAATCCACTGATCTCATGAAATGGTAATAGATAATCTTAATTACTCTGATTCTATGGTCGAATCACGATCCCATAGGATGGTAATACTTGTTTTATTATTCTGAATTTGTAGTCCAATCCACAGCTGATCCTGCGAATTAATAATGAACAACTATTCATTTTTATTACTCAGTTTCATGAATTATTCTCCACTGAATTCATAGATTAGTAATAAATACTAAACAACCGGGCATCTGCACCATCACTGAGTAAGCCCCACAAAAATGATGCGAGTGTACTCGACAATGATGCACGACTGAGCACCCGGATGCGCAAACGAGTGTCCAAAAATATGAAATAATGAGGAATCCTTCGCAAAACAGGAGAAAACAATAAATATTAATAAAATAATAAGAGGCGCCCAAGGACGGGCCCACCAGCCGACCGGCCGGCCGTGCCTTAGCCATGGTCTGTCCGTGCCTCTCCCATTATTTTCCTTATTTTTCGTTATTTCGTGAACTCACGAAAACTCCTTGGTTTTAGCAACTTTCCTTGTTTTTGCAAAACCCGTGAATTTTCCATAACTTCGTGGATTCACAAAATAATATTATAAAATAAGGAGAGGTGTGCGGGACTGGGAAACCTAACCGGCCGGCCATGCCTAAGTCGTGGCCGGTCCCACACCTCACAATCCTTAGCTTTATATAATTATTATTCCCTAATCTCACGAAACTCCTCTGTTTCAACAAAAACTCGTGGATTCTCCATAACTTCAAGGATTCATGAAAAATAATAAAATAGGGAAAGGTGTCTGGGACCGGGATACCTAGCCGTCCGGCCATGCCCAGCCATGGTCGATCCCACACCTTGCAATCCCTAATCTTGCATAATTATTATTTTCCTCAATTCATGAAACTCCTAGGTTTGAGAAAAATTCATGATTTCTCAATATTTTCTCAAATATTGCTCAAATCACGAAAAACCAAACGCCAACATAGTCACATGACTGGCTAGCCTCTCACGGCAATTTTAAATATTAAAACACTTTTATTTTAATATTTTCAAAATATTGATGAATTGAGTATACATGCTCATTCCAACAAAAATCGAGAATTCTCAGTCAAGATGAAACTCTTCTGAAAATTCACTATATTGCTCGAACACGCATCAGAAAATACTGAAACTCTCAGTATGGAAACGCGGACACCACAAAAACATGTGCATCCTCCATGACCGACCAGAGTCATTCCTAGGGCTTGCACAAATTCGGTCCCACATGTTTTCATAATTCTGACCTAATTTGCTCAATTGCTCATACTGGGCCCGAACTCTCTCCAACCAACTGGAGAATCCTTCAAATGATCAACAACTGGTCCCGTGACCCCCAAGAGCTGGTCCCATGCTCTCTTGGTCGGTCCTCATCTCTCATACCTAGGTTTTTTCACCTAATGTTGAATCCAACAATATTTCAATAAATGATGAAACCTGCATTTAATCATCGGTCTTTCACCAACTCTCAAACTGAGAACCCTGGTGCGTGCTCACTCGAACATTGGGCATCACATGGACGCTCATCATCCCATGTGGTCGGTCCCTCTTCACTCATGACCAATTTTCAGCAAGTCACCAATTGTTGAAGGATTGATCAAAAATTAGGGTTTCGAACAAACGCTCCACGAATCACCATTCTGAGCAAGTTCAAACACAAAATTATGTTGATTCAGCAATCAACATCCAAATTAATAATATTCGGTAATTCACTAATATTTTTGATTAATATTTATTGGGTCACGGCACCAGTAAATAATTCTTTGAATTGAGCAGTACTTGCTCAGTTTCTCGAATATTGATCCAACCATCAATATTCGGTAATTCATCAGTAGTTTGTCGAATTGAGCAACACTTGATCAATTGCACGTCAAATTACCAATATTCAGTAATTTGTTGAATTGAGAAACACTTGCTCAGTTGCACACCAAAATTATTGAATGCGTCGAATTGAGCAATACTTGCTCAGTTGCTCGACAAACTCTCGATATTCAGCAATTCGTCGAATTGAGCAGTACTTGCTCAGTTGCTCGACAAACTCTCAATATTCGGAAATTCGTCGAGTTGAGCAATACTTGCTCAGTTTCTCGACAAACTCTCGATATTCAGCAATTCGTTGAATTGAGCAATACTTGCTCAGTTGCTCGGCAAACTCTCAATATTCGGCAATTCGTCGAGTTGAGCAATAATTGCTCAGTCGCTCTTGTCAGTTATTCATTGACTTATCAGAGAACTACATGTTTAATCCATGAATCGCTTAGCATTCACCACTTATGCTCGATTCAACAAAACTAGACTCACAGTCTAAATCAGTCAACAACTGACCAACTAATGCACGTCTGCCTCACAGACTCCACGATTCGTGAAATATCAATCACGTCACAAATAGGGGGATATCACTTAGGATTTTGTTCTGGCGGTCTACAACACGTGGATTCATCCACAACGACAAATGTGCGTAAGTCGTGTAAACGGTTGAAGGAGTTAGCAAAGTAGTGGGTGCACGATCAGTTAAGTCTTCGAACGACATGGAACTGACTTTACCACGATCTCCCACTTTCCCACTCTTTCACTCAAGAAATCGTCACACTTACAAGATCAGTGGTACGTCATTCTTGGAATATAAATAAGTCTAAATCGAGGACATCAGGATATCATCAATCATCGATTATCATCATTATCCGTCAACAACTCGATATAAACTTATTCACAGAACTCAACTTCAGCAGTTCAGCAATATTGCAGAAACCTTCAACACACCCACAATCCTTGATCATCATTGATCCCACACAACTCTCAGCTTCCCTCCTAAAGATAAACCCATCTCCCTTTTTGCGACCGAATCGACTCTGTAACGGCCATTGTCTTGGTTTAGGCTGGAGCCATACAGATTGATTTCCCGAATCTAATCACCCCCTTTACAACGGTGCATCTGTGTGAGGTTCAATAGTCCGCTCGGTTGAGGAGTCTTGACAGCACGCTCGACTCTCCACTTTCCTAGAAAACCAGCAAACCGATTTTCCCCATCTACAACAATAAACAAATCTGTCTCACGCAGAAAAACCCTAAAGTTTTTGTTCCGTATTTTGATAATAATCAAGGTGAACAGGAACCAATTGATAATCTGGTTTTATATTCCCGAAGAAAAGCGTAGATAAATCAATCACCTCACAACAATCTTAATCGTATGGTAGCGACACAAGATGTTGCGGAATCACAAACAATGAGACGAAGATGTTTGTGACTACTTTTTATATCTTTCTTATCAGAGATATTAATCTCAATCCAATCAATCTGATTGTACTCGTACGATAGAAGATGCAAGATCAGATCACACAACTACGATAAAAGTAGTATCGGTCTGGCTTCACAATCCCAATGAATCTTTAAGTCGTTAACCTGGTTTTAGAAGAAAAAAACCAAAGGTTAAAGGAGAATCGACTCTAGAACGCAAACTAGTATCATACGTGAAGTGTGGGGATTGGTTTTGCACAATACTAGATGTCTCCTTTATATAGTCTTTCAAATCAGGGTTTCGTCTTGGTCACAAAGCAAACAATATCCACCGTTAGATGAAAACCTTATTTAGATTCAAGATAATGTTTCTCAACCGTTAGATCAAAAACTTAGCATGTTATACACAAATGAAATGCACGCTTCTAGGTTTGTTAACCGTACCCAAACGTGTACATTTTTTGGTTCAACAATAATTAACCAAAAGGTTAGCCATCTGAGCATTTCATACCAACCATATTCTTCTTCACCATAACTAGTTCAAATGACTTCAAATGAACTAGTTAGAGAGTTGTTCAATTGCAAGGAAATCTTATGTACTATACAAGACAAAATTGAAGCAAAGATGATTTGATTCACTTGAATCGGTTCATGAACTTTATAGCCACGGTTTGCAAATTGCATTCCTTAGTCTTTATAAGTTTAAGTTCATAAATCATCTTCAGATATATAACCTTCTTAAGTTCGCACACTAGGTTCGCGGACTTAAGCAACCGGGCAGAGTTTACAAACTCCAGCAGAAAATCTCGGCAAAGACTTTCCGCCGGTTCGCGGATTCAGCTAGTTCGTCAACTCCAACAAAATATCTCGGGATGAGAAATTCGGCAGTTCTCGGACTTGGAAACAAGCCATTCTTCCGGTTTCTCTTGATCAACAAAGTTCGCAAACTTTGGTTCAAGGGATAGGACTTATGCACATATGTGTTTCCACAATAATACATATGTACATCATTGGTTATGTAATCTAAACTCTCATTCCAGCCGCTGAAACATTCTTAGAGGACGTTATATAGTTGTTATACCATTTCTCGTCAAAGCAATTTTCAAAATGATTGAAACATATCATGACTTTCGTCACTAGGTAAAGATAAACATGGTCGAAGCGAAACGCTTACCAACACATATTTCGATATATAGATAGGCGAGGTATACTCGGCTCGAAATACCAAATGTGTATAATCTAAGTATATATATAGCATACGACTTTTTGTCTCAAGAAGTAGGAGATAGAGTAGATAGACTTTTGAGTGACAGATAAGTTCAAGTCTCCACATACCTTTTTGTCGAGAAGGTCCACCGGTTTCTTGAGTAGTTCTTCTTCTTGTATGATGAATCGCCATGAAGTCCTTGAGCTCAACTACACTTTCTATCCTAGTCCGAGACTTAGATATAGTAGACTAGAAATCAAGACTTATAGTTTTGATCACTAACATTGACAAACATGCTTGAGATAGCAACGCATGCGAGTTCGACCGAGCAATGCTCTAACAATCTCCCCCTTTTTTAATTTTAGTGACAACTATCATTACATATGAAATACAAAAAAGATAAAGAAACTTTAGTAGCTCCTATTCCACATGTCTAATCTTCAACATTCCTCGAAATCTTCGTCACTTCCAAGTACTCCAATGATCCCAAAGATTGTAAGTTTAGCATCACCGTTGTTGAAGATCCGTAGCTATAACAATGAGAAAGCATCGGTCTCGATCATTGTTATACAGTTTCATAGTATTATTACACAGTGTCAAAGTCCAATTGTATCACAACTTCAACAATAATACTATGGTGATATGTATCACTCCCCCTTAGTCAATACTCCATCTCACATGGAAACCACTCCCTCTTACACAATTATCCGAAAACCATATGTATTTGTAGTGTGAACTACATATTAATTCTCCCTCTTTTTGTCAATAAAATTGGCAAAGGTACAAGAACAGGATCATAATGAAATTTCCGTAAGAGACATTTCATGACTAAAAGAAAATACATACCATCTAATTTAGATGCAATCATATAGCCGAAGCTAATAACATTCATCAAGGAGTTTAAAGATACAAGATAACCCCTTTAAAATTCCACAGCCGCACACCCCTCAAGATATGACCATTAAGCACAAGTTCAAAAGAACTCTCCCCCATTTGATGTCATTCCCAAGAGAACAACAAGAGCGATTTTAATTTCAAAAGAAAAGAAGGATTTTGATTGGACACCAAAAAACCATGAGAATGATTTTCTATATCCAAAAACTCAAACAAATTAATCACAAGTAAACCCATGATTAATTTAATCGGAATACGCAATCAAATTAAACACAAAAGTGATCAACTTAATTGATTATGCTCGACATAAGAGAACTTACGGAGCATACGACTAACATAACCATTAGAAAATGAATAGGATAGTTGTTCTTATACTCAACATAAGAGGAATCTTACGGAGTATGAAAATACTCAACTAGATTAATTACAAGAGAACCCATAATTAATCTAATTGGAATACACAACCAAACTAATTACAAAAGTAATCAATTTAATTTTCATTTGTTTTGCTCAACATAAAAAGACTTATGGAGAAATAACTAAATAACCAAACAAGATGATTAATTTAGTTCAAGAATGCTCAACATAAAGTACCTTACGGAACAACCAACAAATCTAATCAAAGATTAATCAACTTGGTTGTATCATGCTCAACATAAGACACATTACGGAGCCTCACAGTATTACATAAAATATGGATCGGTGAAGATCAATACTGTGGAATACACAAGGATTCATTCTATCTTCCATCACCATTTGTATAACGATATTTAATAGACATAATCCTTGAACACAAAAGATTTTAACCTATCTTCCATCAAAGAATTGACAATACAGGCTTAACTTTTGTATATGTCAAAAGTCTATTCATCCTTAAATCAATACATGAATACCGATCATGAACGACTTTACTTTTGACAAAATATGGGACAACATAGTTCACAGACGTAAACACCAATATCCCATAACAAATTGCAATATAAAAAATCATAAAGATTAAATACTGCAAACCATCATCCTCCAAATATATTTAGAATTTAAACCAATAAACCTAAAAAAAGAACAAGAAGATGAAAAATAACAGCTATGTGTAGTCACAATCATTGCTATACAAGCACTAGTTATTTTTCCAACTAAATCAAAAAGAATACTTACTAGGCATTATAGATCATTCTCAGAGCATCTACAAAATATTCCTTCTCATTATTGAAAAACCCATTGATTATAGGATCGTTCAGTTCCTCTAGATCTTCAGAAATATCAGTTAACTCACTAAGTTCTCTTTTTAGATCACGCAGGGTATTCTTGGTTAGAGACAACCTTTGTTCATAGTGAGTTATCTCTTCCAAAGAGGAAATGATTCGAGATTTTAAATCATTTCGCTTGTTGATGAAAACTTTCACCATGTCTCTAGCACGACAAACATAAAAGAGACAGTTAGAGGGAGAACCTTCTCCATTGATTGTTGATTTCTTCTTTATCATTCTCGAGGAAGTGATTCCTTTGCAAAAATGTATATTAACTGCTTCTACTGCATTTCTTTTGGTAGTACCTCTAGTTACAGGAGCCATGAGAACGTAATTGAAAGAAGGAGAAAGCAAACAATAAAGGCAGATTTATAAATGTCAAACCCTAGACCATTTTGACACAGTCTTCCAAGAATCTAAAAATAAGATTACCTACACAAATTAAAATTCACGAACATTGACTTGAGACACTTCTCAGACACTTCTCATCTTTCCCAAGTTAAAGATGAGAAGGCAAACTTCACCATTCAGTTGGTGACCGGACGGGCCAAATGCCCACTTCCCTTGTTTTTTCGTGGCTTGTCACTGTTGGTTGTGCTAACAGATTTCTTACTTCCTCTGGAATTCTTACCTTGTTTATCTTTATCCAGATTCACTCTTTGCATGTTATTTTGAAGTTTGGTGACTCTTTTGTTGCTTTTATTGAATCTCCAACATGTATCTTTATCATGCCTTGAGTGTCCATAGAAGGAGTAGATCAATGTGGATTTTTCATCTCCATATAATTTTTCTTGTTTGACACAACACCCAACCATTGTTTTCTGATTTGCAGAATCCATCACTTTTGCTATTTTTGTTTTGAATCCTAAACCATGATTGTTCCCAAAGGATCTCTGACCAAACAACATTGTTGCAATTTTGTCAGAGCTTCCAGACAGCCTTTGCAGGTCATATCTGAGAGAATTAATCTCTTCTTCCTTTAGAGACATGGTTTTGACGAATTTAATATGAAGATGCTCTATCTCAATATTTTTTGTCTGGAGTGATGATTCAACATTCCTCAATGAGGCTTTAAGACGAAGGTTCTCTTGAAGAATCTCTTTATTCAGGAGATCAACCAACACAGTGTCAAATTCAAGTTCCAAATCCGAATTTGAAGTTGAAAGAGAATCTGAAGTAAGGGCAGTAAATCCATTGCACCAGTTAGACTCATCTGAGTTATATAGAAAAGTATTGTCTTCTGTTGAATTATTTTCAGCAACCAGAGAAGATGGAAAACCTGCAAATCTATTCTTCCTTTTTATTAGATTCTTGACCTCTTTGACTACTAGTGAATGATCGCATTCATCAGCCCAGGACATGTGAGAGGAAGACATCTCTGGTTTGTTCACAGCGTTGAGTGCGAACGTTTTTCCTGTCTCTTGATCAAGAATTCTTAACTTTCCAATTAGCAAAGTCTTGGAAAGTGTTTCAGGGTTATTTCCCTCAACAATGACATGATTCTTAGACTCGTATCTAGATGGCAGCGATCTGAGAATTTTCATCACAATGTCCTTTTCAGGAATAGTCTTACCCAATGCAAAAGATGCAGTAACAATTTCAGACACTCTCTGATTAAACTCATCAAATGTATCTTCATCTGCCATACGAAGGTTCTCCCAATCGAAATTAAGGTTTTGAATCATATCTTCCTTTTCACTGGAGTTTCCTTCAAATACGGTTTCTAAGATATCCCAAGCATATTTAGACCTAGTGCAATTTGACACATGGTGCTGAAGATTTGGGGTAATGGCATGTAAGATTCAAAGCGTCGGAATTTTTCTTTGCAGCAAGTATCTCGGCAGGATTATATTCACCAATATTCTTGGGAACGTTTCCATCTCCAACTGCCACAACGGGAGCATCATATCCATTAACAACATATACCCATGATTAAAAATCACGCGCTTGAAGAAAAGCTCGCATAGCAATTTTCCACCATAAGTAATTAGAGCCATCGAAGACTGGTGGTACGTTAATAGAGATAACACCTCTGTCCATAGAGTCAGATCACTACAAACACAGACTTTTAAGGTCTTGAACGTGTTTGCCTGCTCTGATACCAATTGAAAATACGGGGGTCTAACAACACCACCAATATTTCTCTTAGCAATCTGTATGGACAAACTCGAATATACTTTTAAGATAATTAACAAGACTCAATCAATTAAAAGTACATCAACGAGTTTATATCTCTCTTCTTGATTTGATTTACTCAAGCAAGAACTGCGAGTTCTAATCAAATACAAGGAATAACTTGGATGGTACCAAAGACCAATATCCAAGGATCAATCAATATCAATCAACAACCAAAGGTTGGATTTCCAATTGATTGATTCAAACGCACAACCAGTATTATTTCAATTATATAAACAAATATAATGCGGAAATAGAAATAACACAGATACCATAACTTTTGTTAACGAGGAAACCGCAAATGCAGAAAAACCCCTGGACCTAGTCCAGATTGAACACACACTGTATTAAGACGTTACAGACACTAGCCTACTCCAAGCTAACTTCGGACTGGACTGTAATTGATCCCCAATCAGTCTCCCACTGATCCAAGGTACAGTTGTACTCCCTACGCCTATGATCCGAGCAGGATACTGCGCAATTGATTCCCTTAGCTGATCTCACCCACAACTAAGAGTTGCTACGACCCAAAATCGCAGGCTTTGAAGATAAATAAATCTATCTCACACAGACAAGTCTATCAAAGGATCAATATGTCTCCCACAGAAAAACCCTAAAGTTTTTGTTCTGTCTTTTGATAATAATCAAGGTGAACAGGAACCAATTGATAATCCGGTTTTATATTCCCGAAGAACGGCCTAGATAAATCAATCACCTCACAAAAATCTTAATCGTATGGTAACGAAACAAGATGTTGCGGAATCACAAACAATGAAACGAAGATGTTTGTGACTACTTTTTATATCTTTCCTATCAGAGATATTAATCTCAAGAAATCAATCTGATTGTACTTGTACGATAGAAGATACATGATCAGATCACATAACTACGATAAAAGTAGTATCGTTCTGGCTTCACAATCCCAATGAAGTATTTAAGTCGTTAACCTGGTTTTAGAAGAAGAAAACCAAAGGTTAAAGGAGAATCGACTCTAGCACGCAAACTAGTATCACAGGTCAAGTATAGGGATTAGTTTTTCATAATACTAGATGTCTCATTTATATAGTCTTTCAAATCAGGGTTTCGTCTTGGTCACAAAGCAAACAATATCCACCGTTAGATGAAAACCTTATTTAGATTCAAGATAATATTTCTCAACCGTTAGATCAAAAACTTAGCATGTTATACACAAATGAAATGCACGCTTCTAGGTTTGTTAACCGTACCCAAACGTGTACATTTTTTGGTTCAACAATAGTTAACCAAAAGGTCAGCCATATGAGCATTTCATACCAACCATATTCTTCTTTACCATAACTAATTCAAATGACTTCAAATGAACTAGTTAGAGAGTTGTTCAATTGCAAGGAAATCTTATGTACTACACAAGACACAATTAAAGCAAAGATGATTTGATTCACTTGAATTGGTTCATGAACTTTATATCCACAGTTTGCAAATTTCATTCCTTAGTCTTTATAAGTTTAAGTTCAGAAATCATCTTCAGATATATAACATTCTTAAGTTCGCACACTAGGTTCGCGGACTTAAGCAACCGTGCAGAGTTTACAAACTCCAGCAGAAAATCTCGGCAAAGACTTTCCGTCGGTTCGCGGACTGGGTTCGCGGACTCAGCTAGTTCGTCAACTCCCGCAGAATTTCTCGGGATGAGAAGTTCGGCAATTCGCGGACTTGGTTCGCGGACTTGGAAACAAGCTATTCTTCCGGTTTCTCTTGATCAACAAAGTTCGCAAACTTTGGTTCAACGGATAGGACTTATGCACATATGTGTTTCCACAACAATACTTATGTCCATCATTGGTTATGTAATCTAAACTCTCATTCCAACCATTGAAAAATTCTTAGAGGACGTTCTACAGTTGTTATACCATTTTTCATCAAAGCAATTTTCAAAGTGATTGAAATATATCATGACTTTCGTCACTAGGTAAAGATAAACATGGTCGAAGCAAAACACTTACCAACACATATTTCGAGATATAGATATGCGAGGTATACTCGGCTCGAAATACCAATTGTGTATAATCTAAGTCTATATATAGCATACGACGTTTTGTCTCAAGAAGTAGGAGATAGAGTACATAGACTTTTGAGTGACAGATAAGTTCAAGTCTTCACATACCTTTTTGTCGAGAAGTTCCATTGGTTCCTTGAGTAGTTCTTCTTCTTGTATGATGAATCGCCATGAAGACCTTGAGCTCAACTACACTTTCTATCATAGTCCGTGACTTAGCTATAGTAGACTAGAAATCAAGACTTATAGTTTTGATCACTATCATTGACAAACATGCTTGAGATAGCAATGCATGCGAGTTCGACCAAGAAATTCTCTAACACACTGCATCAGTTACTCAGCTGCACTCTCCTTTACAGCACCAGAGACTCATCTAACTCCTATCACCTACCTCAATGCTTGACCTGAACCGATACCTGTAGCTTCTCGTAGTCTTATCATCACCTCCTCCACTGCATAACCAAGAACCTCATACCATCAAACATGAATCCAACACCACATACCCAACAACTGCTTTTGAACCTTCTGCAATCAGCTAAGACCCACATCACCATTTCTGCAGCTGCTGCAATTTATAACCCAGACCTAGGCATTCATCTATAAACTCAGGTCATATTCAAATACAGCTTCTTTCACCGCGTTGCTTCAGTTCATTATCAAAATCCCAATCTGAGCTACAACTACAACTCACTCTTGAACTCAACCAGTGCCATCAATTCTAAGCAACATCAACCCCCACAGACATACAACAACTCAAACACCAAAATCATCTGATACCCATCTTCAATTTCTTCATCTGTTTCTCTGTCTTGTTCATCTGCTTCCATTCCATACTTGGACCCTAACTTCAACATCTCAACTCTATTACCGACTGCGATATCATCTTTTTTATCGATTCAAAACCCTAAGGACGCCACTAGTTCCTCCTGAGTCTTCTTCTCATCTTCTCTACCTAATCCTGGTTGAATTCGAGCTCAGAAAACACTCCTCAATCTGTTCCATAACTTTCACAGATCCTCTTTCTCTTTCGTGTTTATCATCACCAAGAGTTATCCCTAATTCTTCATCGGATTCACCAACAAAGTAATAATCAAACCCCTCTCAATTTCATATCTGAATTTCTCTCCTTCTTAAAATCTAATTAATTATGCCGCCATTTCTCAATTTCTGCTTTCTCTCTCACTAAATTTCAGATGAATGGTAATGAGAACACATATTCTTCTCTGAATTTTAGGGTAATAGTAATGAATGGAATTACTACAGACGCCTAACAAATTGATATATGCCACCCAATTATTATTTGGCCTATCTGTCTCAGAAAAATGACAGTCCATTTTTCACTCCTTCTTGCGACTTTAGCCGGCTCCATGTATCACTCGCCTGTGAATTAACCTTTTTGCGTTTTACGCTCCAAATGGACGATTTCTCCTTTTTTTGCTCCAAATGACTCCAAAGTACCTAAACACTCACAAGTAAACATAAGATACAAAATTTACACAAAAAGTAGCAAAGAAAGCATAAACAATAGATATGAATATAATCTCATCCTTAAAAGTTGAGAGAGAAATAACCATCCTTTTATAGAAAGAAATTCGGGTTCGAGAGTGATCGAAAGTCTCTACTCTGCCTCATAAGAAAGGGTTTTATGAAGTTGCTCTCAATAATAAATAGTTTTTGTAGATGGGGCAAAACGAGTTGCTGGTTTTTACGAAATTTAGGAGACGACCGTGCGGAGGAAACTCATTGAACCGAGCGAACTGTCAAACCTCACACAGATGCACTGCAAAAAGGGAGTGCTTTGAATTCGAGAGATCAATCTGTAGTACTTTGGCCTAAACCAAGACAATGGCCATTCTAGAGTAAATTCGGTCACAATAGAGGATGGGTCGATCTGTAAGTGGGAAGCTTGGAAATGTGTGAGATCAATGGTGATCGAAGATTGTGGGTGTGTTGTGTATTCTGAAAATAAGATAAGTTCTGAATGATTGAATTTACTCTGTTGAGAGTAATTTCTCAGACGTTGAGTTGTTAATATTGTGTTGTCTGTTTGACGTAAGATTGTCTTATTTTCAATCATGATTTAGAGACTTATTTATATTGCTAGAATTGTAAACAGCATGATCCCATGAAGTGTGAAGGTTGATGGAACCAAAGAGTGGAGAAGTGGAAATGGTGTTAAAACCAGCTGCTCAACGTGCGGAGACTTGGTCGATTTTCCATCCACTACTTTGTTAACTCCTTCAACTAGTTGCACGACTTGATCACATTCTCATCCTGTGTATGAATAAACGTGCCGTAGAACGCCACACCAAAAACCTAGTTAATATCCCCCATGTGACATGATTGATGTCTCGTGATTGTGGAGTATGCAAGGCAGACGTGTATTTAGTTAGTCGGTTGCTGACTTCATGACTTCATGGGACGGTGGGTCCATGTATTGCTGAGTTGAATATGATTTGCTAATGTTCTGAAACGCACGAATTGAACATGTCTGTTGAGACAGAGGTATAATTCTCAAGTAAACGTCGATAGTTAAGGTGAGCAAATATTGCTCATTCGATGAATTGTTGAATATTAATAGTTGAACCAATATTCCTTGGTTTGAGCAAATATTACTCATCTGAGAAAATTTTGCTCGTTTGATGAATAATTAGTAGCATGACCAGATAAAATATTAAATTAAATACTGGCAACTGGAGCGAGTATAATTAATAAAATATTGATCATGAGATCAACATAAAATTATTAGCGTTCGAATCTGGAACTATGAACCTTGAACTCGAAACCCTAATTCGATCAATTGATGGTTCATTGAAAATTAACCACAAAGTGAAGGAGGGACCGGCTACATGGGATCATGGATCAACCATGTAGCACCTACATGCTCGAGTGAGCAAATACCAAGGTCTCTTGAAGAGTTGGTGAAAGGATTATCAAATGCTGGTTTAATCATTTATTATTAAAATAATGCTCGTCTGATCCTTAGGTGATAAAACCTAATTAATTATGAAGAGATGAGGGACCGACCAAGGGGTCATAAAACGAGCCCTGGTTGGTCACGGGATCGTCTGACGATCATTCCATGAAATTCCAAGTTGTTTGGTAGAGTTTTGGACCCAAATACGTGCAATTGCGCAAATTAGGTCAAATTGTGAAAATGCATGGGACCGGCTTCTTACAAGCCAAAGAACCAACCTTGGTCGGTCAAGGTAACATGCTCACGTCGCCAGAGTGTCAGTATCTCAGTCCTGAGAATTTTGATATTTTCTGATGTGCGTTTGAGCAACATTTTGAGAAAATATGACAAAATCAGGGTTTTTGCTGAAACTGAAGAAACTTCATGAGATGAAGGAAAAATAATAATAAAATCAAGGAATCATGAAGTGTGGGACTGGCTATGTCCAAGGCATGGCCGTCCATCCAATGAGCCCGGTCCCATAGCATTTTTCCTAACTTTATTATATTTTTCATGATTTTATGAAAATACCATGAAATCAAGGAGTTTGTTGAAATAAAGGAGTTTTTTTTTGAAATCAAGGAGTTTCCTTGAAGTGAAGGAGTTTCCATGAGATGAAGGAAACAAATAATAATAAAATAAGGACGTGTGGGACTGGCTTGGGCATGGTCGGTCGGCTAGCTCCCGGTCCCGTGAGTTTTCCCTAATTTTATGTATTATTTCATGATTTTATGGAAATTCCACAATTTGAAGGAAATATCATTAAATCAAGGAATTTCATGGGATCAAGGAAACATAAAAAATAATAATAATAAAATAAGGGGCATGTGGGACCGGCTAAGGCATGACTGGCCGGCTAGGGCTCGGTCCCACGAGTTTCCCTAATTTTTATTATTTTTCATGACTTGAAGGAAATATCATGAAATTAAGGAAATACCATGAGATCAAGGAATTTCATGGGATCAAGGAAATAAGAATAATAATATAATAAGGAATGTAAGGTGTGGGACCGGCCACAGCTAGGACATGACCGGCCGGCTAGTAGGCTTGGTGCCGCATACCTTTCCTAATTATTTAATTATTTCCTTGATGTGAAGGAAACACCATGAGACTGAGGAGTTTCCTTGAAACGGAGGAATTTTGCTCAAATGAGGGAATTTTCATGAGATCAAGGAAAATAATAAGAATATGATAAAATATAAAATTGGGCGTGGGACTGGTCACGTCACGACCGGCCGGCCGGTGGTCCCAGTCCCCTAGCGCCTTGGTTAATATTTTATTATTTATTATTTTCTTTCCTGTTTTGCATAGGTTCATCGTCCCGTCGTATTTTGAGATGCTCGTTCGTGTGTTCAGGTGCTCGTTAATGCATTATTGTTGAGTACACTTGCATCCTTTTGGTCGGGGCTTACTCGAAGGTAGCTCAGATGCCCGTACGTTGAATATTTATCACAAACCCATGGAATTTTGCTGGTAAAACCATGAATTGAAGTAAAGAAATATTATGAATAACATAGAATATTTTTCAAGGATTCAGTGAATGAATCTAATGATTTAAGAATAATTAATTGATGGCTCTATACTAGTACGATCGTCTAGGAGCATTAATTATTCAGGAGGAATCGAGTGATATGAGCTTGTTGAAGCGTCATATTCCTTCTATATAGTCAGGGAAAACATTGTTACATCCTGAAGACGTTATTGCTCTATACTAGCAGGCGAGCTGTCTAGGAGCCGTCTAATCTTGTGATTATATATGGAAGTAATTACTGAAATGGCTCAGTATTCATGAGATATGCCGTTGCCTCAGCTGAGAGGCTACATATCTGCATACTCTGAGAGTCAGTATTCTTAGTCAGATATTTGATGAGAGACATGAGCCTCAATACTCATCTGATTGTTGGATCAGAAGTACGTATAATTATGGGTTTACGATTTTAGCCCTTGTCGAAAATCCACCATCTACATTAACTCCATGCTTAGTGAGGGACAATCATGTTCCTCAGTCAGCATTGAATGGTGATTTTCCGGTTATAAACAATATAAGCAATTGAACTTAGTCATAAGACAAGACATTACCGGATTTTTGATAGTTCGATCGAACCACAGCTTCAGTGAAGATCCCGGTGGCATGATAGAGCATCGTATAATGAGCATAAATTGGTGTTAAACCGCTGATTTTGATGACGTGACCTTGGTCGTTTAAGGATTCACGGGACGGGGCCGATAAAGAAATCCTTGTGAAATTAGGTTTTGGAAATAAAATTTGACATAAAAGGAATTAATCCTCTTTTTTTTTTTTTATTTCACCTACAACAACCGGACACTACCTTCATCACCTCCTGATCTTCTTCGCGTCAACAGTAGCAGGGAGGAAGGAAATTTCGCTGGAACTTCCAGCCGGAGCAGCCACCATCCGACCAACTTCTGGTCGGCGCCAACATGTACGTGAATTTTTTTTTAAAGTTTATTGTTTGTTCATGAGTTGTTCATCGTAAAAAAAAAATATGTGTATATACATACTTTTGGATGTGAGTTTTATGAAAAACCCTTGTTTTAGGAACGTACGTTCGTTCGATCATTAGTTCGAGAAACTAGTAATGATCCCTGACTTAGGAGAGATTTTTTATATATATATAGACCTGTGTCCAGTGATAAAGTTTTGTTTATGAGCTTTCATGGAAACCAAAACTTTATCTTGAAAGATTTGAGCCTTCACAAAAATCGAAATAAACCCTCGTTTTGAAGACAAATGATAGTACAAAGGAAAAGATTTTATTTATTTTTATAAAACCATGGCCTGTTCATGGATTTTTTTTTTTGATGAGACCGTGGAATTTCCACAAACTTTATTTACGTGAGCCTTGCTCACGTCAAAAGAAAATGTTTTTTTGTTTTTTTTTTTTAAATTTCGTGAGTAAATCACGTTTTGTTTATATATATGAACATATGTATTATTTTCTTAAACTCAAAACTATAGTTTTGTGT
Organism: Papaver somniferum; assembly: GCF_003573695.1. NCBI lineage: Eukaryota > Viridiplantae > Streptophyta > Magnoliopsida > Ranunculales > Papaveraceae > Papaver > Papaver somniferum. Next base: position 27,527,585 of record NC_039363.1, on the reverse strand, counting down.
AATCCTTAAAAGTAAACAATTATTTATGATGAAATAATGTTATAGTTTTTATAATTTCATGGTGAGTGTTCACACAGTAGAAATATTCATGATTTTATGAAAATCTGAGTTTTTGCTCGTCTTTTGTAGGTTCAAAGAAACGAGCAAGTTTTGAGGTGTTAACTCTTGCATTACAATCACTATTGTTAGCGGAATCGTAAAAAGGTAAGATTTGAGGATTACCATTTTGTAAATGCCTGCATGAGAATTTTTCCAATTACTTCATTCCATTGATGTTTGCATCTTGCATGAATGATATACTGAAGCAGAGCATTGTGTGCATGTTACAGCTACCTTGCAAGGATGTCTGATTCCCAAGCCAATGATGCTTCTAGAGATGATACATGTGTATATAATGATGCCTCCAGGGAAGATTCATACATAGATAATGATTCCCAAACATAGAGGATGCATTCTTTATGGATCAAGGGTCTGAAAAACGTCTCAAAACTCCAGCATTTCGTCTTCTGATAAATCCTAGAGAGGTTACTCAGAAAAAATTGGTGACTCCTCAGGCGATTATTCGGTTCTGTCTTGAACGAGGATATTTTTCTGCATCAATCATTGAATTTAAGCTTTCTCGACGGCCCTTAGAAAAGTTTTCTGGATGGGCGAGGTACATGTTAGGTTTTCCTCGTGTTCGAGCCAAGTTGCATGACGCACTGTTATAGTTTTGAAAGTGGTAGTAAAAGTTCGTTGCTCGGACTTGTAAGGATTTAAAAATAAAAATATATACAAAAAATATTAACACTGGTGCGAGAAACTGGGGCTTAGGATTCGGCCAAGTTCATTTCTTAAATGGTTCAGAAATTAATTCTAGGCAATTATAATTCAAAACAAAATGAATATTAACTCTATTCTTTGCCAAAGTAGATTTTATAAAATATTACTTGTATTTCTTAAGCATGGCATATCAAAAATCCCTAGGACTAAGCATAAACCATCAAATGAAATCACAAATAATTAATTAAAATCTTAATTCAATTAAAATTGGTGCAAAAAGTAAATAAAGAATTAAATAAAATTACCACATGGATGAATTAAGGCTTCCTCCGTCGCCCCAGTGTTGGGGTTTAGCTCCTCATATTAATCATAATCTCAAAATACATGTATAAAGCTCAAAAGTTGATTAAAGGGAGTAAAACAATTAGGCAGAAAAATTGCAACAGAAATAACTGTTGCAAAGGCGATGTTCAACTGTTACAAGAAGAACGATACAAATGTTATGCTGTTGCAAGACCCAAATTACGACCCACTACCCTGCGTCGTAAACACTGTTGGAGAACGACTGTCTATGCAAGTCCGTTCTTCGTGTTCTTGGCCTTCATCAATGGCAGCAGCAGCAGAAACTCAACTCATGATTTCTGCTTCCTGCGCTCTCCTCTCTTCTCCCAACTCTCGACACCTTCTTAGCAACCAGGGAAACCTATTTATACTCAACAGGGCGAATAAATCATGCGCAATAACTCCAAAAATCATGTCATCACTCGGCAGTGAAAGAAAATATTCTCGAGTATTTTATTTCGATTTTCTTCCCTTGCACGCGTCTGTAGATGTCGACACTATCCCAACATGGTCGTATAGTATCCTGAGAGAATATCTACCAAAACCTAGTGTTATCTTCTCCCATATCTTTCCTTTTATCATACGTAACTGCCAAAACAGAACCCATATTCCTGTCTCTCTGTTTAGCTCAGTCCGGCTATTCTAGCCCAAGTTCATCGATCAAAACAGACGTACCAGGCCTGTTAACTCCATTCAAGACTAACCCAATGGTTTCCAGCTATTGAATCTCGTTAAAACAACCCAAGAATTCAAGTCAAAAATCTGTTTGCTGTGTGCAATTTTTCCCGCCAATTTGCATGATTTGAATTTTGAAGATGGTTGCCCCCTATCCTATGATGGGGTGCCAATAGGTATTGGGGCTAAAATAAAGTTATAGAGGTGGAAACATCCAAAACTTGGGTGCCTTTAGTAATTTTTATGGGACTTTTTCCGCATTTTTTTCGGGGTTCCTCCGGGGTATTTCTGGGACGCTTCCGGCATACTTTCGGGGTAATTCCGTACATTTCTCTAGGGTGTAAAACACCACTTTTTGAGCCCATTTCGCCGCAAGGGCTTATTTCTCTAAAAACATCTACAAAATCACAAAATAACACAATAAGTACTTAATCGAGTCTAACAATACAAAATATTGAGAACAAAATAGACACATAAATGCGTCTATCAAATACCCCACAAACTTATTATTTTCTAGTCCTCGAGCAAAACTAAAAAATAAAACCGAGTTAATTTCGGGTGGGTTTAACAGAGGTGTACCCACAAAAACCATGACTTCTAATTGGTCACAAGTATCCAAAGAGCTATGAGGACATACATATTCTCAACCTATCTCCAAGTAACTAGAATGCCAGAGAAATTAAAGGTGTCACCTCTAAAGCTGACTGAAGAAAAGGGGAGACACATCCGCACGACTGCTAGATAAAGAGATATCCGCTACACAGCTAGATAAACATTGTAAGATGCGTCCGCTGCTTTACAGCTGGATAAGATTAGGAGAGAGATAAAGATGAGAGGGACATCTGCTACACAACTGGACTAATTACGTGTGATGAGTTAAACCAGTGCTAGAAAGATCTTGTGCCAGATTGAAAGCAGACTAACAAAGCAACCAAAATGCATCTTTCTTCGACTCTCTCACAGTGCTCAGTAGAAATAACGTCTTTTTCGGTCTTCAACTGTTGATGATAAACTCTCGAACCTCATAGAACCTTGACAATTAACTCTTCTCTTCGATTTCTTGCTTGACTTATAAATTTCTTCTTCCCTATGGCCTTATTGAACAAAAAGAACGTAATGATTTTTTTTTTTTTTTTCATTTTTCATTTTTCATTTTTTTTTACTAGACAAAAATTTACATGTCCATGAGAGAAGGACTTTAGAACTTGGATCTTCACAACTTGTGATGTCTTGATATCATGAACTTCAACAACTTATATCATTTTCTCTTGTACTTCTTGTAACTAAGTCTTCAACTTTGATTTTTGAATTATTCTTTTCTATTGTTGCTTCTAAACCTTAAACGTCTTCAACTTTTTCATAAATTTTGATGTCACTCCGCTTGTTGATGATGATAAGTTTCTACTGAGAGAGAGTCGTAATCCAGTAACTATGATTACATTGTGAGGTTTCTTTGTCTTTCTGGCATTTCCTGACCCACTTGCCTTTCCATCATGGATGGTTAGGTCCATCACGGTTACCCTCTAAAAGGAACAAGTTCTCTCCTGAATTTCAAAGATCTCAATGTCTTTTTCTCTAATGTCTCAATAAGTTGTTATCCCTAGCATTCCAATTTCTATCTTTTCGGTGAGAAACAGTATGTAAACTTAGCTAACCGGATACCATGTGACGCTAGAAGTTTCAAAAGTGAAACTAAAAATTTCTTCCCCACCCTCAAACTTAAATCTAACATTGTCCTCGATGTTCTAAAGATAAAATTAAAAGCATGAACAATGAGAAACTGTTACCACTTGAAGAAAAAGAGTTAAGGAAAGATATTACCATGTTGCATGAGATTGGGTTACCTCCCAAGAAGTGCTAAGTTTAAAGTCTTCAGCCAGACTTAGGAAAGGATTAGTCAACTCGAACCATAAAGTAACAGTCGAAATAACTGTGGGTCTTCAAAACGAAATAGAGCTGACCAAAGGAAACTACAATAACCCAAGAAAGTGAACAAGGATAGCATGCCCTTATCTAGTTTCCTGATTAAGATATTTATATCTAATTGTGGTTCAGGTTCAGGTTCTATGAAAGGGTCTAAATAAAATATTTTTCTCGGATGCATTTCCTCATAGGTTGGATCCAAATTATTAGGTCCTAGAGTCTGGAAAAACTCAAATAAGAACTTAGAATCACAAAATAATAATAACCTAAATAACTGAGGATCCTCTAAGTCAATCAGGTTTGACTTACATAATTGACCACAGTGAGAGTAGTGGTCATTCTTAAGCAAATGTGTCGATTCTAATTTCCTAAGGCATTTAGGTCTAGTCTCACAACTTAATATTCGACACATTTGGAATATAAACGTTCCCACAGTTGGAAGAAAACTATTTGGTGGGAAAACAAAGTCAATCTGGGGATCATATCCTGGGCAAACCACATCAACCAGAGGATGGGTTTCTAACGACTGAACTCCTTCATGGACATCATTAGGCTCAGGAAAACGAGTATGAAGGTAATCTTGTAAAATGGTCGAGGCACAGATATCAAGTCCTAAGTGTAGGGAATTTCTGAGAGTTAAAGGTAAGGCACTAGGGAAGTGATAATCACCCCCAAACTTAGAGTTTTCAGTGTCTCTAGATAGACCTCTAATTATTTCTTGAATTTCCGTATCTTCGGAGTCCTTAAAATATTCAAGAGATTATTCTAAGTTATTATCAGGTAGTGCATCTTTACTCATCTCTACGGGTCTATCTTCTTCTTCCAAGACTATTGTTTCTAAGTCGTTAGACTCTAAAACAGTATTTTCGAAATGAACCCGTTCCTCTAAACCACTATCGGCTTTGTAATCAAAAGGAAAATCTACATCGTCTAAAACGGTGGTATCCCTAATCAAATCCTCGTCCTTTTGAATAGGTGAATAATCATAAATATTATTTGGATTTGAACTAGAAATAATATAATCACTATACAGCTCAATTGGATTACTAGACTCCTGATCACTATGCCTACATATTTCAGATTCTTCATTACTGCTATCCTCATCATCATAGTACGAAGATGATTGAACCTTATCTAAATAAGTAGTGTCTTTTATTCTAACCTCGTCCTCTAAATTAGGCAGATATTCACTATTTACATCAAGGGTAAAATTGGAAACACTATTTTGGAAATTTAGATCTTTTAGAGAAGTTCTATTCTGGGTCTCTAACAAAAGATTTTGGGCCGACTCACATGAATTCCTTATGGTATCGTGTATAGAAGGTTCACTCATGGGTGCATTTTGTTTATTCATTTCTAACACAAACCTATTTGTATTCTCAGTTAATTGTTTGAGAGACTCTTCTAGAGGAGGAACGGGTTCAGAAGGATCATAATAGGGACTAGTTTTCAATAGTTTGATTGTATCCTCTAGAGACGAATAACTAGTACTATAATCTTCTTGCTCGTAATACTGATGCATGTGTGGATAGTAATTGAGCTCACCAGGGTATGACCCATATCCTTTCAAAGGATGGCGTTCCCAACCACTATTCCCAACATGGTCGTAAAAAGGATGATGTCCATATTCAAATTCAGGTCGATACTCATTGTATTGGCTTCTATCATACCAGTTCAACATTCTTAATTGCAAAGGAATTCTACACAATCACAAACAAGCATGACTCGACCAAATCAAACCTATAGAATCTAGCGAACAAAAAGCATGATGGCTCCACTTAGATTGTTTTCTAGACCAGCTTCTATTCCTTCGAAAAGGAATTCGTTACAATTTGAGCACACCCCTCTAGAATCAATCCGAGCTAATGTAAGTTGAATCGAGGCGAGGGAAGCTCAGTGGAGCTTTGATACCCAAGGCCTCACCGCTATCACAAGGCGGCGCAGTCACGCATTCAACTCACAGAAACCATCATGAACTTTGAGGTGTGCTTAAAGAGCAACCAATATTTTTCGAACGAGTTTCCTATTAAGCTCGTTACCCTATCGGTCTCGTTCTATTCCAAATTTTAAAGCTTAGGTTCGCGTTTGGTTTCGTTTGCCTAAGGCGGGCAAGAAGGGAGAGGTGATGAAATCCGAACCCTTATCTTGTATTGGCCAGGCCTTGCCCTTTACTAGGAATTTAAAACAGTCCAAATTCGTCCTCAATCAATGAATCACCTTAAGGAATACAGTAACTCGCTTACAGGAGATTCGCGAGTGTTTCGATGGACTTACCTCCCGTACCAGACGGGGATGAACCGTTGAAGTCGACTCGGGCCACGACTCCTATGTCATGTACTAACCCGAGGGGCCGAGACGATATATAATCATCGTCCTTCCCTGCACACAGTTTATATAAATTTTTTTTTTAATAATACCCTTCCGTAGGGTTAAAAAAAATAAAGTCCAATTGTTTAAAGTCCAAAGTCCAAATTAAATAATAATAAAAAAAATTACAGTTTTCCTCACACACTCTAAAAAAATTAAAAATTAAATCCTAAAATTGTCCTTTTTTCTTCTCTTTTCGCTTTTCGCTTTAAGCTTTTTCCTCTCCAAGTCCTTAGTGCTCCACTTCGAACCTGTAAATCAAAGAAAAAAATACAAAGTAAAAAGGAACAAATAATAAAAAAAAAAGCTAAAAAAATAAAAATAAATCTATATACAAGTCCGCGTCAGCGGCGCCATTTTGTTATAGTTTTGAAAGTGGTAGTAAAAGTTCGTTGCTCGGACTTTTAAGGATTTAAAAATAAAAATATATACAAAAAATATTAACACTTGTGCGAGAAACTGGGGCTTAGGATTCGGCCAAATTCATTTCTTAAATGGTTCAGAAATTAATTCTAGGCAATTATAATTCAAAACAAAATGAATATTAACTCTATTCTTTGCCAAAGTAGATTTTATAAAATATTACTTGTATTTCTTAAGCATGGCATATCAAAAATCCCTAGGACTAAGCATAAACCATCAAATGAAATCACAAATAATTAATTAAAATCTTAATTCAATTAAAATTAGTGCAAAAAGTAAATAAAGAATTAAATAAAATTACCACATGGATGAATTAAGGCTTCCTCCGTCGCCCCAGTGTTGGGGTTTAGCTACTCATATTAATCATAATCTCAAAATACATGTATAAAGCTCAAAAGTTGATTAAAGGGAGTAAAACAATTGAGCAGAAAAATTGCAACAGAAATAACTGTTGCAAAGGCGCTGTTCAACTGTTACAAGAAGAACGATACAAATGTTATGCTGTTGCAAGACCCAAACTACGACCCACTACCCTGCGTCGTAAACACTGTTGGAGAACGACTGTCTATGCAAGTCCTTTCTTCGTGTTCTTGGCCTTCATCAATGGCAGCAGCAGCAGAAACTCAACTCGTGATTTCTGCTTCCTGCGCTCTCCTCTCTTCTCTCAACTCTCGACACCTTCTTAGCAACCAGGGAAACCTATTTATACTCAACAGGGCGAATAAATCATGCGCAATAACTCCAAAAATCATGTCATCACCCGGCAGTGAAAGAAAATATTCTCGAGTATTTTATTTCGATTTTCTTCCCTTGCACGCGTCTGTAGATGTCGACACTATCCCAACATGGTCGTATAGTATCCTGAGAGAATATCTACCAAAACCTAGTGTTATCTTCTCCCATATCTTTCCTTTTATCATACGTAACTGCCAAAACAGAACCCATATTCCCGTCTCTCTGTTTAGCTCAGTCCGGCTATTCTATCCCAAGTTCATCGATCAAAACAGACGTACCAGGCCTGTTAACTCCATTCAAGACTAACCCAATGGTTTCCAGCTATTGAATCTCGTTAAAACAGCCCAAGAATTCAAGTCAAAAATCTGTTCGCTGTGTGCAATTTTTCCCGCCAATTTGCATGATTTGAATTTTGAAGATGGTTGCCCCCTATCCTCTAATGGGGTGCCAATAGCTTGGGGCTGAAATAAAATTATTGGGTTGGAAACATCCAAAACTTGGGTGCCTTTAGTAATTTTTCTGGGACTTTTTCCGCATTTTTTTTCGGGGTTCCTCCGGGGTATTTCTGGGACGCTTCCGGCATACTTTCGGGGTACTTCCGTACATTTCTCCGGGGTGTAAAACACCACTTTTGACCCATTTCGCCGCAAGGGCTTATTTCTCTAAAAACATCTATAAAATCACAAAATAACACAATAAGTACTTAATCGATTCTAACAATACAAAATACTGAGAACAAAATAGACACATAAATGCGTCTATCACGCACAAGAAATACGGGATATTCAAGCTTCTGGAGAGTTGTTCATCTTTCGTGATGCGCGAGGTATGGTAGCTCTTCTTGCTCGCTGGTGTATTCCAACTTACTCTTTCATATGCAGATGGGGAGAGTTTACCATTACTTTAGAGGATGTAGTTGCTTTGCTGCATCTTCCCATGACGGGTAACCTTCCTGAAGGTCTTTCTTCGTCAGAGGAAATTTAAATCTATAACATCTTAATATCCGCAATGGAGGAGATTAATAAGGAATCCGGAAGCAAAGGTTGCTATCCTTATTGGTTAATACATTGGTGGCCGAGAGATACTCCTTTGGAGTGGCCTGTTGATGGTACGTTATCTATTGTTGCTTTCTTGTGTTTATGTCTGTCCATAGATGTATTTGAAGATCCTGGAAATTTTTTGAAGCCGTTCATCATTCCCTTTGTAATTAAGATGGCTCAGGGTGAGCAAATCCCAATAGGTAGTTTGTTCTTGGGTTCTTTGTACTCTAACTTGGACTCCTTGATTGTAGACTCCGGTATCTCGAATGAATGCTATGCCAACACAATGTTTCTTCAATCTTTGATGTGGAGCGTTTCAAGAATTATGCACCCATTCCACGTACCATCTTGCAAGGATCGAATGCTGATGCTCGCCATGTTTTCTTTGAGAAAGCCAATGCCAGGATTATGCGCTGGTCCACGAAGCAACCTCGACTCAAAACCCGCTTCGTTGATGTCTTAAACCGTGAATCTGAATTCAACTTCCGCCCATGGGTGTTAGTTCCTCCTTATATTTCTCAGTTGAAAACTTTTAACACTGAAGAGAGCATGACTTTGAAATCTGGTGCTGATTTGGACGATGGAGAGAGGTCTTTTATGTTGAGTTGCAATCCTGGTCATCTGATATCAATAATACATGGAGAATTCTTGGTGGAAGAATATAATATTGATAGGGAGGCTTGGAAAATGGGTATGGATCAGTGTGTCCCGACTTTTCGAAGAAGGAAACCCTCAGTCGAACAGCTCATGACCCGTCTGGACCGCACACATGTGGAAGGAAGTGAATTCTGGTTCCCCAGCTATGATAGAATCACATATGTAACTCCGGGTTACAAAGATTTTTGGGATAAACAACTCATACGTTTACTTGATTTCGTGGGAGTTGATCAGCCTTTAGTGAAGGAGCCGCCTACTGCTTAGATGATTGATACTCGACCAAGTTTGAAGCATTTCCCTTGTGGTGATAAGCGGAAAACATCTCCAGGATGTTCACAAGTAAGTATTCTTTATGAAGTCTTCATAAGATTATGATAATTGCATTTTGATTATTGCATCAAAATTTTCCACAGGATGGTCGTAATGTAAGACCTCGAATCGATGTAGACCTCTTAGAAACTGAAGCGACTATTAATGGTGGAGAAGGAAGGAATAATAATTATAAGATATTACCTAACACCATAAAGTCCCCAGTGATCTCTTTGGTGAGTTATGGATATATCTTTTTTCTATGACTTCTTCTCATCCGTGTAATTAGGATCGTAAAACCAGTACTTGCTATTCCGTTGCAGAATTTTACTCCATCAAGTATCGATGGTCTTCAGTTCTCTGTTGTTGGGCAGACAGTTTCTGACTTGATTGATGAAGAAGAAGCCGTAAGTATTCCTTCGTATATTCAATTATGATGCTTTGTAGACAAAACACTAATTATTTAAGGATATATCCAGGAGGATGTATCCATGGAGGTGGAGAGTACCAGTGATGTTCGTTCGGGAGATGGGGATAATGGAAACTCCCAAAGCTCGAAACCGAATGAAAATAATGGTGTTGTTGATGCTGATGCGAGTAATTCTGGTTCTTTGAACGCTTCGGAAGTCACCCAAGTAAGTGTTTATCTTGAATTTTATCCATATAAGCATAAACTAGTTGATTTATGGGTGAATGAATGAGACTGTATGCGAATATATAAAAAGCTTTGCTGAAAATACGTCACCAGAAAATTCAGAACTCAGTCTTTTAGCAAAAACGCCATAAAATCTTCGTCCGGTGTCAGATTTTCGCAATCCACATATGTATACTTATGCCCAGGAAATTTTCAAGCTTTATCACGGAAGATTTTTAAGTTTCAAGCACTTTTAGGGGCCAAAATAGACGAAACAGTAAACATCCAGGAGACTTTCAGGAAATTTTCAGCTGTCATGTAGTCCTATGTTTCGACCACATCCTTTTGCTCGCTCATCCAAATGCCATGAAATTTTGATATGTTGTAGGTAACATCCATACAAAGATAATGGTATATAACTAAACCATTGATTCTTCACCAATTTCTCCCAGTTCATCGTTTTGTACAGGGCAGTGTAAAATCTTCTCAGGCGAGCTTGTTGTAAAACGTGTTTTTGTGACTTTCACGTTATTTTCTGACATATAGCATGTAAATTATATAAACTTGATGATGTTAGACCATTTTTATGCTGGATTTAATGATTTCCTTTGGTTTCATATTTGGATGACTCTAATCTCATGTAATCTTCGTATTAGGTGCAAAATACTGAAGTTGGGAATGAAGGAGCCAATAATGATGAAACGAGCAACCCTGGGGTTACTGATAAAGAGGTAACCATCTCTGTATTTCAAGGCCATGAAAGCGTTGTTGTTGAAGATACCGAGACTTCGATTGTTGTTACTTCAATAGCGGAAGAAGCTGAACCACACATTGAAGAAATTGAAGAAACTGTTGCTATGACCGTAGAACTTGCTCCAGTGATTGAGAATCGTATAGTGGTGCATGAATACCCAAGTGCAGAGATTTCGTTTGACCCTCCATTCGTTGCATCACTCCCGTATCACAAACTAGTTGGTGGATTTAGTGTTCCCATTGGATATGCCGATTTGTATAAGAGAATATGGAAGAAATTTGGTCACATCGTTGTTGCTATAAACCCAAAGTGTTCTTATTCTTTAACAATGCAAGTAAATGCCATCTTGCATGTTGTAAGTGATATATGCGCCAGGTCCAGAAATACTGTGACTCCAGATATACTCTTTGATTGGGAGTTCAACTTGGAGAACTCTGAGAGACTTGGCTTCAACGTGAAGTGGCTTCGTAAGAAGATAAATGCTATCAAAGACTCATGTGAGAATAACACACCCTTTCCCAATGACGCTGTGATGGAGAAGGAAGACAAGATTGCTAAGCTGACCGAAGAGCTAAACATGGAGAAGGCAGCCTTACAAGTCTTGAAGGATGCAAAGGAGCAAAAATCTTTCTTTGCTGATTTTCTTTGATTTCTTTTCATAATCTCTTGAACTTCTGAGAGATGTGAGGTTTTATTTTTGGTTTTGATTGGTTTAGGATAAGTAGATGATTGAGGATTTTCTTTGGGTTTGATGGAGATTTTCTTTAAGTAAACTGAATTTTGATAAATTGCTGAATTTAAATTACTGAATGCAAGTATTGCAAACATTTTGGAGGAATTGAAATACAATGAAAGAAAATTCTAAACGCCAAATATTTGAGATGTTCATGTCATGTCTTGAACATCCAATACCTCGGATATCCAAAACCTTAAACGTCAAAGGCCTTGATCCAATTCTCATGTATCACGGCCACGATCTCCTTGCTGTCCATGTTGATTAGTTTGCAGTATCCACCAGCAACAGACTTAGAGACCATAAAAGGTCATTCCCAGTTGGAGTCATTTGCAGAATGAAAGTTACGCTTGGTTTCTTTGAGAACTAAATCTCTTTCCTGGAACTTGTTAGACTTGATCGTTCGTGCTCTGAACATATTATGCTGATTCGGAATCCTATGTGTAGTAGAGTTCCATGGCTGTGGTATATATGGACACTCATGCAGAGGAGAGTATTTGAGATACTGTTTGTCATGCTTGGCTATGTCTTCATCAATAAACCTTTTGATAGTATGCTCAATTTGAAGAAGCTTTGAACTTAACCATTTGGTGAAATATTGCTGAGGCGAGGTTATCCACTTATAGCATTTTGCAATTGCTAAGTTGTTGGTGGAGTAGAGCCGTCGAACCAAGGTAGCATGTTTGAGAACTGATAGTATCGACACATGAGGAGGAATAAGACTTTCCTGAGTACGAAATCTTTTGATGAAATCGTTTGCATTTTCCTAAGGCTTTTGTGTTAGCTCCGTCAGGGCTTTGACTTCTTTCAGATACTCAAATGGTGAGATATCTTCTTCTTCTTCTTCTTCCGAATCAGAGGCTTCTTCAGCGGGGAAATGTGCGATTGAAGGTGTTGGGATTACCTTTCCGTCATGAATCCATGTACTTCCAAGAATCATATCATATCCTGGATCTTCTCGGTTTATGTAAAAAGAAAAATCTGTCTAGACTGAGTTAATGTTCACCTTGAGAGTAATGTGTCCATAGGCATCTCTGGGCATTCCTTCATGATCTGTGATTGTTACTGGAGCATGAATGGTTGCTTGTCGTGTGATACCAGCAGCTCTGAGAGTTTTCATAGGGATAACATTGACAGCAGTGCCGACATCGACTAATGCTCGTTTGAACTCATTTCCCTTAAGATTGACTATGGTGAGAAGTCCCCAGTCGCATTTCTTCGTCCATTGTTGAAGGAGGTTCAGGAAATGTCTCTTGAATCAACAATCGTTTCCCTGATACGATGTGATTCAGTGCAGCAAACATGTCTCCTCTTTGAGCCTCTAATAGGTATAACAATTCGCAGACATGCTCGATTAAGGATTGAACTGCTTCCTTGACAGGAGGTTCATACAGGGTGAAGGTTTTGACTGGGAGAGGATCTCTGTGTACTCCTTCAGTCCCCAGGTTGAGTTATCCTGATTCGATTTTTTCCTTAAATATGCGCTTCAAAGATCTTCAATCACTTGTGGGATGGTTGACGAACCTATGAAAGCAACAGTAACGAGGATTTTCCATGGCCTCTTCAGTTGGTTCTTTCTTGACATATGGCAGTTCGATTACGCCGTCTTGAACCCAGGCATCTAGAAGTTCAATAACCTCTTCAATGGAGCAGGGAAAATCAGGTGCCTCTGGATCAGCTTCTGTATGTTGGGCAGGAACTTGCGTATTTCCCTTCTTCTGTGCCTTCGAAGGAGTTGAGGAAGTATGTTTATGCTGCGACTCAAACTTTCATTTTCTTCCTTCCGTAACAACATTTGTGGAAGGTTGGAGGTTGTACTGTTTGTTGATTAAACGCCTGCTACCTCGAGTCTCTCGTGGCTCTTCTTTATGTAGTCTTAGCCCTCTCCAACAAAGCAGGTGCAATAGTTGCTGATTGTTGATACATGGAAATGATTAATCATACGAATATCATACCCTTAACCTATCAAGGTTCCCCCCTTCTAGGAATAAAAGAGACTTGGGGACTAGGCCTAACCCATTATGATGGGAAGTTCTAGTCCACACAAGAACACACTAAGGAAGTTGGGATTTGGATTAAAGTGAAAGGCCCTTTAGGGTTTGGTATTAACTTAAGGGGAGGGCAATGGCAGTTTAGTAATATGGTAATCTTATGGGTGTTTATCCATAAGAGGGCCATTATAAAAGGAAAAGAGGGTACACTTCTTAAGATCATCATTAATCCACCATTGTCTCTCATAAACCTCTCCACACCTTGGGAGAACTTTCTGTGATTAGGGATAGTTCCTCCTTCCCACATTTTACTCTATTAACATTGCGACCACGGTGGGAGGTTCTTAGCCTCTAGTCCAACATGATACTCCCAAGTGCGAGCCATGAGATGCCAACGGGTGGAGCACTTCCCAACCCGGACCGCGCCACTATGGAAGACATTCAAGGAGAAAGTGATGAAGAGGTACGTGTCCGAGCGGTAGTCACTACACCTATTGTGCAAGGAGATGGAGGATCTCAGAGGAAAAAAGAAGCACCTAAAGAGAAAGCCGCGACAGAGATCAGCGAGAGAGAGATGTCTGAGTTACAAGAGAAATTAGACGCATCCATTTAAAAGCATCAAGAGCTATGCGGATGACTGAAGCGAGCGAGAGAACAAGGCACGGCGGAAACCAAGGCTTCCAAGAACACAACACCGAGCATGACAGAAGATGCAATCGCCAAATATCTAGAGGCAAACTATCGAGTAATGAAACACAACGCCTACGATTTACTGGAGCCGCCATACTCCACCGAGATTTCCGAGTACTCATATCCTGAAGATTACGTGTCACCAAAATTTAAGACATATGGAGGAAAGGGAAACGCACACGAGCATGTAAGCCGTTTCATATCAGCAATGAACGCATATGCTCAGGACGAAAGCCTTTGCATGAGGGAGTTTCCAAAGTCACTTACAGAAAATGCTTTTACTTGGTATGATAATTTGAAACCCGAAAGTATCAGTTCATGGCCCGCCATGATACAACTCTTTCTGAAAAATTTTTATTCCGCCCAAAGGAGAGTCACAGTAATAGATTTGGGAAGATGCACCCAGCGGGTTGGAGAAGAAATTGGGAAGTTCATCACCCGTTTCTGGGATTTCACACTTGAATGCCATGAGGACATCCCAGAAGAGCACTTGGTGGAAATTTGTATTCGAGAAATGGATGCGGTCTTCCGACTAAATTTGACAAATTTCAAATTCCAAACTTTTATCGAAGTTGAGGAGGCTGCAGCTCGTATATCAGTCTGCGCGAATGTTATGAACTCCGGAGCAAGTGAACATAGCTGGCAATTATATTCTGTTAATGCGGCGTCGAATGATCAAGGAGGCGATAGAGGTAAAGGAGGAGCGACTGCTTTTGGCCCTTATCGAGGAGGACAATCAAATTCAAGAGGTGGAAGAACATACGGAGGGAGACCAAATCCGCCACCACTACCATGCAGCAGGGAGCAGATAGTAGGAATTCTAGAGAAATGGGTAGCTAACAAAGAAGAAACTCCGCCACCTGTGGTTACGGAACCAACCACAATGGATAAGATGCATGAACGGTACTGCCATTATCACAGAAGAGTCATCATCCAACTGTGGAATGTTTTTCTCTATGTTATATAGTGCAAAGGAAGCGAGCCAGAGGCGAGCTAGAAATAGGAGAGCAAAGCATTCAGAAGGATCCGCTCCCTCAACACCAAATCATGATGATCTCCCATGAACCTACAGAAGAGGAAACCTGGAGACCATGGGAAGATGAGAAGGAAGAGGAGGCATACGAGGAAACTGAGACGACTACCTTCTCAGATACGATCAGAGTCGCTAGCAAATTCTCCCAAACAGTCTGAGCCCAGCAATTCTTTGATTCACTTGGTTTTAGCGAGGATCATATCCGCGAAGCATCCAAAGCTATTGCAGCCATCACATCTGGCAAGGTGTACAATCCGTTTCCGCGGGAAACTATAACCTTTACTGATGAAGATATATGTTATCAGGGAGAGCACCTCCAGCACTTGTACCTCACAGCCCATATCAACAAGCAGCCTCTCAAGCAAGCTTTTATAGACGGCGGAGCATCCCTCAACATGATTTCATTGCACACATTGGAGTCCTTAGGAATACCAAGAGCGTCAATCAAAATGCGTGAAACTACTTTAAGGGGGTTTGGCGTACAAACCCAGACGACAATGGGAATAGTACATATGATGATGAAGATTGGACCTATCAGAGCGCTCATGCCTTTCTACGTACTCGAGGATGATACCACGTTTCATGTCTTACTAGGGCGAGGATGGATTCTGAACCACAAGGTGGTGGCATATACGTATCATCAATGTGTTAAGACCAATATCGGAGGAAGACAATTCCGGATCCTAGCTACGAACAATCCGTTTGGTCCAGAAGAGTCTTACATGGCAGATGCGGTTTTCTACATACATCCAGCTATAGACCAAGGTGAACAAACATAGTGTTTTATCACCCTCCCTAAGTGGGAAGAATTCCAGCCAAAGGCAAAGTAAAAGGAAAGGCAAAATACGTTTTCATTCCGTCAAGGATGGGACCCGCAGCGGGAAATAAACGAGCTATAGTCGAAACAAAGAACACCCAATTCAAACGTTTCTCACGACCAGAGGGTGGACACGTTTACCGCTTATAACAATTAGCCGGGGAAGCTTCCAGTCAACAACACGACTGCGCCATGTCATCGGAGGACGAAGAAAACATGTTCGAAGCGACCCCACTTGGTGAAGATTGGCGAGAAGAAGTATAACCCTTGATTTCGATAGAGAAAATGATAAAAGATTTACCTGAGGAAAATACGAAGCCCGATCCAACTATGGACGGACTAGAAGAAGTGAACCTCGGCTCAGAAGGAGAACCACGATGTGTGCGTATCATCAAGCATCTAGAAGAAGAATAAAAATCACGATTAATTAAACTGCTCCGCGAGTATAGATATGTGTTCGCATTTACGCATGACGAGATGCCGGGCCTCGACAGAAACCTGATCGCACAGAACCTCAATGTCTCACCCGAGTATCAACCCGTCGAACAGCGGAGGCGTAACTTTTATGAAGGGGTAGAGTTGGATATCAAGGAAGAAGTGTAGAAGCTGTTGAAGGCTAACTTCATTAGACCAATCCAACACCACACATGGTTAGCTAACATCGTCCCAGTAGAGAAAAAGAATGGCAAAATCTGATGTTGCGTCGACTATCGAGACCTAAACCGAGCGTGTCCTAAGGATGATTTTCCGGTACCGAACATTGACATAATGGTAAATAATACGAGCGGATATGGCATGTTTTATTTCATGAATGGATTTAGCGAATACAACCAAATCAAGATGTCGGTAGAGGACGCGCACAAGACGGCTTTCCAGACTCCATACGGAAATTTCTTTTACACAGTCATGCCCTTTGGATTGAGGAAAATGGGAGCCACTTACCAACGATCCATGGTAACGATCTTCCACGACATGATGCATCAGATCATGGAAGTATACATTGATGATGTGGTGGTAAAATCTCGAGCACGAGTGGATCATCTTAACCATCTGAGGCACGTTTTCAACAGATGTAGAAAATACCACTTGAAAATGAATCCTCTCAAATGCACGTTTGGTGTCACCTCCGGAAAATTTCTAGGGTTTGTTGTCACTGACAAACGAATACAAATCGATCCGGACAAAGTCGAAGCAATAACCACTATGAGATCGCCGGCAAATGCAAAAGAACTGTAAACTTTTATTAGTAGGGTGTCTTACGTTCGGAGGTTCATTCCAGGCCTGGCGCAACTGTTGTGCGAGGTTACACCACTACTGAAGAAAAACAAACCCTTCGAGTGGGGTGAGGAGCAAGAGCAAGCCTTCTAGAAGCTCATGGAATGCTTGATCAGCGCAAGAGTCCTACGACCCCCTGTCAAAGGCGAGCCTCTCTATTTTTATACAACGTTTACCAACGTGGCGATTGGAGCGTTATTAGTTCAAGACCTTGGAAACGACCAATTACGCCAAATCCATTATATCAGCATAGGGTTCAGAGACGCGGAATTCAGATACTCAAGGGCAGAGCAAGCATGCTTAGCACTCATCCATGCCACGTAAAAGTTACGATCGTACCTGCTCGCGCATGAAACCATAGTGGTGGCCATGGATAATCCAATTGCCTACTTAACAACAAAACCCGTATTATCCGGAAGGACAGCTCGCCGGCTGCTAAAATTATCCGAGTTCGAACTAAATATCAGCGGTCGAAAGGAATATGAGGGCAAGCATTCACGGACTTTTTAGCAGTGTTCCCATGAATGGACATGACATAGATAAGTGAGGAAATACCTGGTGAGGTAGCGGAACTAGAAGAAGAGGAGCACTGGACAATGTTCTTTGATGGGTCTTCATACGACTCTTATGGAGGAGCAGGAATAGTCTTCGAAATACCTAAGAAAGAATTGTTATCATTCGCTTTCAAGCTAGACTTTGAATGTAGCAACAATGTGGCGGAGGAACTCAACCTGGGAGCTATTGATGTCAAAGGAGACTCAAAGCTAGTTACAAACCAAATATCGGGCGACTTTCAGGTAAAAGAAGCACATCTGGCGCCATATCGAGCGGAATCCCAAGAGTTGATTACAAGAAGGGGAAGCACCGTCGTGGAGCATACAGGAAGGTCCACTAACAAATACGCGAATGCTATGGCTACGCTGGCGGCTAAGATACAATTAAACGAATCTGATAAAGTCACTATAATAGTAAAAAGAAGAGAACTTCCCAGCACATGGAAAGAGGATTCCGCATTCGAGCTAAAAAATGATCGGAGAACATCGTATATCGAAGATCTGACTAGAGGGGCGGACGATCAAGTGTTCCCGTCAAAGTACTAAAGCAATTTGTTTTAATACGAGGAGCATTGTACTTTCGAACATCTGGAAGCGCTCTGTCACGGTGCGCAGGAAAGTCAGAGGCACAGGAAATACTGAATCGCGTCCATGAGGAGTCATGCGGACAGACAGGGGGAATCCCTTTATATCGACGATTACCAAAGATAGGCGTATACTGGACAAACATGGCAGTTCAAGCAGCTGTGGTCCAAGACAAATGCGATGATTGCCAAGCACCCCCGCAACAAACATAAATATGCAGCGCGGAGATAGTAGACTGGAGACAACCCTACATAGATTTTATCCATCATGAGCGCCTGCCGTCAAACAGACATGAGGCATTAAAAATTCAAAGGAATTCCGACCGATTCTTCTTAAGTGAAGGCGTCCTTTATAGGAAGAGTTTCAGAGGCAAGGTATTACGTTGTCTGTCACAGGAAGAGGCGGAAACAGTCATGGCTACAACCCACAATGGCGAGCACCAAGGTATGCGGAAGCTCTTCCTACAGCTACACGAAGCAGGGTATTACTGGCCCACAATGGAATTCGATACCGCGGAACACGTAAAGATATGTCAGCAATGTCAATGTCACGGATCGTTAATCCACACCCCACATACCTGGCTGCATAGCGTCGTCACCCCATAGCCTTTTCACAGCTGGGGACTTGATATCATTGGGCCGATAAACCCAACTGCGTCCCTGAGTCACAAGTATATCATCACCGCAACCGAGTATTCTACCAAATGGGTTGAAGTTATACTACTCCGAGACTACTCGGGCGCAATAATTGTCGCGTTCATCAAAGAGCACATCATCTGTCGATTCGGGGCACCTATGATCATACCATTAATCAATACGGGATCAAGTTCTACACCTCGACTGTCTACTACCCGCAGGAGAATGGACAGGAAGAAGCTACCAACAAAACACTGTTAAGAATATTAAGCCGAATGGTATATGATCATCACAGGAGCTGGCACGAACAGATACCGCTTGCACTCTGGCCGTATCGTATCTCCAGAAAAAGTTCCACAGGCGCGTCCCCTTATTCCCTGGTGTATGGAGAAGATGCGATACTACCAACGGAAATTGACATACCATCCTCGTGTGTGTCCATGGCTAGTCTCACTACTCCGGATGATGTCAGTCGATTTGCGCACCTGGACACCTTAGAAGAGCGACGAGCCAAGGCTGAGCGATTCGCGGATAAGTATAGACAACGGACAACAAGGTACCATAATCAAAAGGTGAAAGAACGAGTCTTCAACGTGAATGTTTTAGTGATGAAAATCGCACCGCACGTCCAATGTAATGAGAAAGCAGGTAAGTTTCCTGCTACCTGGAAAGGTCCTTACATGATAAGTGAGGCAGCAGAAAGTGGATATTATTACCTAAAGCGGATGAACTGCTCCCGCATTAATACTCCTATCAATGGTAAATGACCCAAAACTTACTACGCTTGAATAACTTAATGTACGCCGGATGGCTGAAAATAATAAATTATCTATTTTATATTCGAACTGAGTCATGATGAATCCTAGCATATACCGTGATTAAATACATCTAAATGCATCAATAGTCCAAGAAAGGGCTAGGCTCCGTGCATGGATTTAGGTGAAGTGCACCAATAGTCCAAGAAAGGGCTAGGCTCCGTGCATGGCTTTAGATGAAGTGCACTAATAGTCCAAGAAAGGTCTAGGATTCGTGCATGGATTTAGATGAAGTGCACCAATAGTCCAAGAAAGGGCTAGGCTCCGTGCATGGATTTAGATGAAGTGAACCAATAGTCCAAGAAAGGGCTAGGCTCCGTGCATGGATTTAGATGAAGTGCACCAATAGTCCAAGAAATGGCTAGGCTCCGTGCATGGTTTCAGATGAAGTGCACCAATATTCCAAGAAAGGGCTAGGCTCCGTGCATGGCTTTTAGATGAAGTGCATTAATAGTCCAAGAAAGGATCAAAAGCCTGCATATAATTTGATGAGATGCGCGGACAAACGAATTAAAAGGAAATGATAAAATAGACATGCCAATCAAACAGAATTCATTGATTAAGGTGACAAAACAACACGAAACTCTATAATAGCGGCATTCTTAAAAGAACTTCTACATGCCCAAGACAAGAAAAGCGTAAAAGAAGAATAACGCAGTAACATAGGTTAAAGGAATGACGAAAGAACTGATTTCGCTCGCCTCATCCGGATACGAGTAATAGCCAGGATGTCTTCCATACTTTCCATCCGATCACGAGCATCCACAAATGCCTCAAAGGCCTCATTGGCAGCCATCACATTTTCTATCGAGGGGTCCACCCAGCCGGTACTTAGTCGGTCAGCATAAAGATCCATAGCTTGAAAATATTGTACTTGACTGATCCCAAACATCCCCTCACACTCTTGAACAAGTCGAGTATTACCAGTGACAATAGCCTGTAATAGTTTCACTTTTCTTTGCCTAAGAAACAAACGTAATTCATTAACTGACTCTTCCATTAGAACTTGAACAAGAACAATACCATAACCTTTTGTTTACAAAACTAAGTTATACATCCAAAAAAAAAAGGGGGGGATAACTTTCAAGTCGACTCAGCAGCAATTAGCATACGACAGTGACCAATCTCTTGGTCCACATCTTGCATCATCAGAAACGCTTCTTCACTCTGAGTGGTATCTACAGCTAAAGCTACTCGTAGATCTCCAAGCAGTTGATCTACCTCGAATAAAATCCGCTCAAATGAGTTACCTTGACGAGCTATTTTCGAAGTCTCCTCTTGCTCCTCCAATGCTTTGCGAGCATGCCCTTGTACAACTAACCTATGAGTCCGTAAAGCTCTCAATTCACTATTTAACACTAACTATCTTGCCAGTTCAACTGGCTTAAGCGCATGATGCATCAAGGAACGTATCATACATAAAGAGAAAGCATAACCATGCATCCGGCGACTGCGAAAATAAGCAGTGGAAGTGTTATAATCCGCAATAACTTGCTCAATGTCTAACAAGGTAAGATTTATCTCTCGTACTAATTGATCAGCTGCATTCCGGGCGGAAGCAGCGTCATCCAAAGCACTCTGAATTTTGAAATAGATTGGTCCGGACGATTGAATTTCCCTACCTTTTATAAATGCCTCATACCGCTTGTTAAACTGAGCGCGTGCCTCCGCACGACCCGCCAGCCTCTTCTCTCTGATTAGTGCTATCTCAGCTCTCACAAGCCGTAGGCGGTCTAGTTCAGAAACTCTCCTAAAAGGGGATATCAACACCGACACAGAAACTAGAACCAACACATAACCATGTAAATGCTCAGCCATGAGGAACTTAGTAAAAATACAATAAGCAGAATTAGAGAATAAAACATCATACCAACAATAAGAGCCTATTTACAGAAATCTGTACAACGATGCATTTATTACTACTTCATAACTACCGTCATAACTACCCCTTCAGATAAAGCGGCCTCAATAGACCTCACGCTACGATCCGCCTCAACACAATGAAAATGGGTAAGCATGCGTTGCTCATGGCAATAACCACGATGCTCGAGAAGTGACAAGTCAGGAAGACCGCCCTCACCCTGAATCCTCTTCACAAGATGATCCGCAGCAGATAGTTTCTCATGCCAATTTGCATTGTCAACTTCAAAATCATCTCGAGCAAGGAACATCATGCGGATAAGATGACTTAGATACTTCATCTCAAGAACTAATCTAATGCGACCAGCCATAACTCAGGTAATGGAAAAGAGAAGAAAACTTTAACAATGTTTCAGTGATTAACTAAAGCAAGCTCTCATATATATATATAATCCAAATAATAGGATAATCAAGATAATGTTTATTACAAAAAAAAAAATGATGAACATAAAGACTCCTTAAAATAACGAAGAAGAGTCGGCTATAAGAGAACGACAATAGGAAATGTCCTCGTCTAAGTCTTGCATCATCAACTGAGCTTCCCCATACTGAATAGTAGAGTCAGTAAAAGTGCTACGCACTTCCTCTAACACTTTATGAACTTCACGCATGACTTCACTAGAAGCACAATCTTGTCGGGATATGCCTAATGTTTCTGTATGCTCATCATAAGCCTTCCAGGCTTTATCCAAAACCATCAGGCGATTGGTCTGCAACATACCAACTTCATCTTTAAAAATGAGTAAACGAGCTAATTCCGCCCTCATATCAGTAGGATGGATAAGAGCAGATACAACACAAAAGGTTAAAATACATTCGGGAAGGTTCGGGCCCGCCTGCTGAGAAACAAAAGCATGACAGTCGGCTATTGCCTGCTCAATATCCGTCGTCATGATTAGCGCTTCCTAGTATAAATGCTCAGATTTATTTCGAGCGGCTATGGCATTATCCAAGGCACGCTGAATGGATATAGTGACATGCCCGGACATTTGTGCACCTCGAGCCATTGAATAAGTCTCATGATGCTCGTCAAAGCGCGCACGCGTAGACGTTCTGCTTACCATCCTAACTTCCCTAAGTATCTCCACTTCAGCTTTTACCATTAGCAAGCGAGTTAGCTCATGATCCTTTTCACAAGGAACAACTAGTGATGGTACCGGAGCTAAATCCAAAGTATACCCATGAAGACGACGAGCCATCAACTGCAGAAATATAGCTAGCAACCAAAGAAGGAAAAAATTATAAAAAACAAATATGAAGGACATCAGACGTATTCACCCTTACTTATAAGAAAACATAAGGGATTCCATATTTAATACTATCCAACCATAATAATAAATGTAATTAAACCAAACAAACAATAACACATGTCCCATGAAAGAAAAGCAAACCATAGAATCCTCAACCTCACCAATAAAAAGAAAAGGGTTTCAAAAGTGATCATTAAAAAATATCTAAAGCCACCAATTCGGCTTTCTTCCTGGTCAAACGCCCATTGACTTCCTCAGCATCATCACGAGCGGCTTTCAACTCCTGGGTAGTACGACCCACATCCGTCATAAGTTGATCATAAGTTTCCTTTTTCGCATTTGCGACGTCGAGCAGCTGTTGGTGCTCCCGTTCTAACTCTTCAATTTCACGAGGTAGGGTGATCCGCGCACTATGACTAGCCTTTGCTGAGTCCAACAATTCCTTGAGCCATTTTATGGGGAAGAGAAGAGCCATCAGGGTCTGAATGTTAGCGTCACGCTTCCTCAAAACAGCCGAATCAATTGGAGTTTCCTCCGCCAAAGAAATCCCTTCCGCTATGTCGAGTAAGCCTCGGTAGCCACGATCAAGGAATTGACAGGCATTTCTTCATGAATGCACATATGACCAAACTTCTCCACTATGCGACGTTAGGTGGATGCTTTAGCAGAAGGAACCCAAAAGTCATGTACTAGAACGTAACGGTTATCCACACCAGCCTCCGCCGAAGACACGACACGCGGGTATTGTAATTTGGGATCCTCCGGAATATCCATCAGTTCAGCATTCGCGTTTATGCCCTGAGAAACTTTGGGAGTTGATTTCTGACGCTTGCGATTGGCGCTGCCAGATTCGTTTCCTTTAATAGATTGATTCTTTCCGCTTCCCTTCCCTTGAGCGCCGTCGCGTTTTCCCATATTCTAAAAAAAAAAGACGGATATTAAGAAAAATAATTATAAGCAAGATACCTTGGCACAATAAGAGAAGTTCAAAATACACGCATACCGGATCGGAAGGAGGAGGGAAATTAACAGGAGAATGAACTGATTGGAGAGAAGAAGAAGACGAACTTGACACAACCGGTTCTGAATGACCTAAGGGGCAAGAGAAATCGAAAGCAGTGAGAAAAATAAAATAGTCACTCAAAATGAGGGAAGTGGAGATACATATATAGGTGGCCAAATGCATTAAATAAGTTGCAACGGAAACATTTTAACCGGCACGTGTCGATATGTCAAAGTAACATAATCATGAACACAACACACTCACGGGATTTACGAGGGGATGAACTCTGAACCTGGGCACCGCTTTTAAGACCACTACCCTCTTGAGAATAATTATTGATAGAACGATCCAATTCTGACTCGTCCCCAACACCTAACATGTTGGAGAGAGTGTGAAGAGGATGATTAGGATCTTTAATCGTTCGAACAATTAAAGGACGAGTAGAGTGAAGAGTCATACGGGGAGAAAGTATTTCAGGACCGCTCTGGATAACTGCTCGACCAAGTTTAGGCTCCACACGTTCAATAAAAGTACTGGCGGATGATGACCCTACTTTTGGAGACTGCGGAGAAAATGAAGGAGAAACATTAGCGGTCCGGGAAGAAGGAAATCACGGATTGGGTAATATACCAGCATCTCGTCTCATCTTTTTAGCAAGTCAATCGTCCCTCCATTCCTCAATAGGCAGGTTAATATATTCTTCAAACATAAGACCCCTAGGTTTGCAGCCGATAGGCGGAGAATTCTAGAAATGTGTGGTGAACCAAAATAACTAAGCAAGTGACTTGATAAAAAAAAATAATAACACAGAAGAGTAAGGGAATACCTTAGCAGGAGGAGGAGACGCATCCAAAGGAATTTGCAAAGGCTTCATAGGAGGAACACGCCTCCTTTTCTTGGAATTGGATGGGGGAAGAGCGCTACCTTTCCCATCACCTTGAGAAAGCTCGTCACCAGGAAGGGCGTCCCAACTGGTTGAACAAGAGAGGCGACCCTTGTTGCTAGAAGATAGCTTATACTTCTTAGCAACCTCAACATTCAATTTTACACGACCTGAGGCATGCATCTCCTTGAAATCCTTCTCTGTCAAAGGGCGGGGAACATAGGGATCCTTGATGAGTAGGTTAAGCACATTTAGAATAACACTATTACGGTACCCAAGACATTCCCTGGTAACATGAACTTGGCGGCGGGGTTGAGGATAACTAAGATCAAAGAAGGACTGGCGATCGCTCATTCGAAGCCCACTTTTGAAAACGAAGCGATCAAAGCTTTTCCGGACCTCTTTTTCCTCGTCAATTGAAGAAGGAAGGAAAACATCAAAAGGAACTCCCTTATCAAACCCTAATTTACGCGCGATACGAACAGTGTTGTACGACTCGAAAGAAAATTTCCCACCATAAAAGCCAGGAAGACGCCCAGGTAATACAGAGACGATAATATCAAATTCGTCCGCTGAAGGCATATCTGCTGAAGAAATCCTTCGTGGGGTTTGGCTAACAAAATTTTAGTGGAGAAAACCAGTACGACCAACCTGATATCTGAGGGGATTAAATTCCGCACCCTTGTCCATAAAGTCCTTAAGCTTCTCCTTAGGATGATGACCTTTCTTTTGATAAAGAGCCATCCGGGGATGACACTCTGGTTTTGTCACCAAACACTTGGAACCATCTTTTCGAACGACTTCTACTTGCCGATAAAGGGACAAGGGATTCAAATGAGAATGCCTATACTTAGGGAAGCGCTCCCAAGTTCATGCATGAATGAAGTTGGCAGGAAGGAAAGTTTCAACCGTGTGGGATCCATCCACGCGACAAATATCGCGAACCAGCAAGTCTTGATGATGATACAAACCACCCAGAAACATAGGGGCAAGTGGGAAAGACACACCACGAGACATTAATACCGCCATAGGGATCAGCTCGTTTTTGATAGTATCCCGGGTACTATATTCAAAGACATCATGACAAAGCCAAAAGAGTAGAAATGCAGCCAGTTACGCCCTGTCCGTCTCCCCTTCTCGAGGAGGAACACCCTTGCCAGAACCAGACTGTAAAGGAGCCCAGTACTTGATCCAACATGAAAAAGAAGCTCGACGCTGCCCGGACCTCTACTTTTGACCGCGTTTCACCTCATTTACATCATCATCCCCTTCAACAGGAGAAGGATTTTGCCGAGCGGCTTTCATGGAAGATGCCATGAGTTTCGAGGAAAATAAAACGTGTGCAGGGGAATCATGCGGGTTTCAGCTTTGAGCTCGTCAGGCAATTAAAAAGACATGGACTTCGTCTTAGCCTTGAGTAAGCGGTCCCGAAGCTTCTTGTCCTCGTCATTCATAGATTTATAAAGACAGCAGTTATCATAGACTACGGAACCATGAACAGGAAAAACGGTAAGCGCCACTACATCCTCTAAGATCGAGGTTGCTTCACCCCAAGAAAACAAAAATGAATGAGGATCGATTCCCCAGCACACGCACAATCAATTTATGGTGTCATAATCCCGCAGGACATCCCTAAACTTGGAAGACTCTAAAGCCACCTTTATACCCAGATAACGAATGGTAACCGCGTTATTTGGATTCGAGCGGATGTAGTCAATCCATGGCTCCCAAGAGTCATGCGATTCAGCGGATGAACGATGTCTAATCGTAGGAAAAGTGTAATCTCCCCTATGGACTGCCAAGCGAGGAGAATCTTCGAAAGAAGGCACAGTGGGTGAGTCGTCCTGAGGAATAATAAGCCATTCTACAGACCCGGATGGAGGAAATGGGTGAGGATTAAGCATGCGCGTGACCCAAACATCGTCGGCGGGGAAAAGAATAGCGCCATCATCCCCAGCGGGGGGTCTGATTTTGTCTTTGAGACTGGGATTGTGTATGAATTTTTCTAATGTATATGGCTCATGCCTAAGAAAAGAGTCACGGGCGGGTGATCCGTCGGACATGATGAACAAAAGAAGGAACAGGAGAGAGATGGTAAAAGATGAAGATTCTGAGGCGAGGTCCCCTCTAATTATAGGAGGGTAAAAGGAGGAGCGGTTAATGAATAGATCAGTAACCGACGTCTTCCAAGAGTCATGAACTTAAACCGCCCAATAACTTCCCTTTGCAATCGTGACGCACACGTGTGACTGTTGACATGGTCTTTGACCAGTCAAACAGTCAGGGGACTAATGTTGATACATGGAAATGATTTATCATACGAATAACCTCCCCTTAACCTATCAAGGTCCCCCCCCCCCCCTTCTAGGAATAAAAGGGACTTGGGGACTAGGCCTAACCCATTAAGATGGGAAGTTCTAGTCCACACAAGAACACACTAAGGAAGTTGGGCTTTGGATTAAAGAGAAAGGCCCTTTAGGGTTTGGTATTAACTTAAGGAGAGGGAAATGGCAGTTTAGTAATATGGTAATCTTATGGGTATTTATCCATAAGAGGGCCATTATAAAAGGAAAAGAGGGTACACTTCTTAAGATCATCATTAATCCACCATTATCTCTCCTAAACCTCTCTACACCTTGGGAGTACTTTCTGTGATTAGGGCTAGTTCCTCCTTCCTACATTTTACCCTATTAACACTGATCTCTTGGCCACTTCATAAAGTTCTGAGAAAGTCTGGAACCTGAGATTTCCCAATAAGGCTATGTAGACTGGAACCATTGCATTGATGCACAATTCCACGAGTTGTTGTTCTGTGACATTTGGATCATGGCAATCCAAAGCTTGAACTTTGAACCTTTCACATAATCGTTAGGATGCTCGTTGCTCCTTTGAAACATCCTCCCGAGATCAGAGAGGGTGATTTTCTCTGAAACGAAGAAATAATTTCTGTAGAAAGCATTAACCATTTCTCCCCAACTTTTGATGCTTCCTGGTGCTATGTTGTTGTACCAGGTATATGCCCTGCCTTTCAAAGACTTTGAAAATTCCTTCAGACGGACAGTATGATTATGCTCATGTTCTCCCAGTGCTTCCAGAAATCGATAAATATGTTCCCGAGCATTGCATGTTCCATCATAAAGTGTGAATGTTGGAGAGGTGTAACCTTTTGGCAGAGGAATCCTTTGCATAGAAGCAGGGTATGGAGGTTGGTGACGGTGGACAGAAGGCATTTTGTATTTTGCACG
Organism: Papaver somniferum; assembly: GCF_003573695.1. NCBI lineage: Eukaryota > Viridiplantae > Streptophyta > Magnoliopsida > Ranunculales > Papaveraceae > Papaver > Papaver somniferum. The sequence continues at coordinate 27,499,535 of NC_039363.1, read as the reverse complement.
ATCCTCCAAAAAGCGTTCCAGGTCTTCTCGAGTTATGAAGTTGGATGGCTCTTTTGCTGGTGGATTTTCTGTGGCATTCAGAACTTCCTCATCGTCCACTACATGGATAGGAGTGACCTCAGGATCAGCGTCTGAAGACGTTTCTTTAGTTTTTCCTTTATCTTGAGTTTTCTCTGACGTCTTGTATATAAGAGTCTTGAGATACTTGAATAGTTCCTTCTGAGTAGCATCCATGTCAGTCTGATTTTTGGCAAGAGTTTCTTGCACCTTCATGAGATCACCTATGGTAGGTGGATTTTCCCTGTTCTCTTCAGGAGACCATCCGAAAAGTGGATTGTTGATGGCTCTGGTGCCGTCACTTGCAGGGGTGATCACTGAAGCGCCAGTGCTTGGAAGGGTAGTAGTGGAAGGTTGCACCGGAGGAGTTGTACTGGATGGTTGAGTGGTGGTGGCAGGTTGCGCCGGAGGATTGGTGTTGGCAGTACCACTAGAGCTTGTAATATTAGAATCGGGTGTTGAATACGGGTTGGTAACTGAACCAGACCTAAGACCGACCATTTTTGTGAGAAGTGAGATTGCAACCGAGAGAATGATCTCCCACTGTGGTCGCCAATCTATAGATGGGGCAAAATGATTTGCTGGTTTTTACAGAATTGAGGAGACGACCGTGCGGAGAAAACTCCTTGAACCGAGCGAACTGTCAAACCTCACACAGATGCACTGCAAAAAGGGAATTCTTTGAATTCGAGAGATCAATCTGTAGTACTCCGACCTAAACCAAGACAATGTTCGTTCCAGAGTAAATTCGGTCACAAGAGAGGATGGGTCGATCTGTAGGAGGGAAGCTGAGAAATGTGTGAGATCAATGGTGATCGAAGATTGTGGGTATGTTGTGTATTCTTAAAATAAGATAAGTTCTGAATGATTGAATTTGCTCCGTTGAGAGTAATTGCTCAGACGTTGAGTTGTTAATCTTGTGTTGTCTGTTTGACGTAAGATTGTCTTGTTTTCAATCATGATTTAGAGACTTATTTATATTGCTAGAATTGTAAACACCATGATCCCATGAAGTGGACAGTTGATGGAACCAAAGAATGGAGAAGTGGAAATCGTGTTAAAACCAGTTTCTCAACGTGCGAAGACTTGGTCGATTTTCCATCCACTACTTTGTTAACTCCTTCAACTAATTGCATGACTTGCTCATATTCTCATCGTGTGTATGAACACACGTGCCGGACCAAAACCCTAGTTAATATCCCCCATGTGACACGATTGATGTCTCGTGATTGTGGAGTCTGCAAGACAGACGTGTATTTAGTTAGTCAGTTGCTGACTTCATGACTTCATGGGACGATGGGTCCATGTATTGCTGAGTTGAACATGATTTGCAAATGTTCTGAAACGCACGAATTAAACATGTCTGTTGAGACAGAGGTATAATTCTCAAGTAAACGTCGATATTTAAGGTGAGAAAATATTGCTCATTCGATGAATTGTTGAATATTGATAGTTGAACCAATATTCCTTGGTTTGAGCAAATATTGCTCATCTGAGCAAATGTTGCTCGTTTGATGAATAATTGGTAGCGTGACCAGATAAAATATTAAATTAAGATATTGGCAACTGGAACGAGTATAATTAATAAAATGTTGATCTTAAAATTATTAGCGCTCGAATCTGGAACTATGAACCTTGGACTCGAAACCCTAATTCGATCAATTGATGGTTCATTGAAAATTAACCACAAAGTGAAGGAGGGACCGCCTAGATGGGATCATGGATCAACCATGTAGCACCTATATGCTCGATTCAGCAAATACCAAGGTGTCTTGAAGAGTTGGTGAAAAGATGATCAAATGCTGGTTTAATCATTTATTATTAAAATAATGCTCGCCCAAGCCTTAGGTAATAAAACCTAATTAATTATGAAGAGATGAGGGACCGATCAAGGGGTCATAAAACCAGCCCTGGTTGGTCACGGGATCGTCTGACGATCATTCCATGAAATTCCAAGTTGTTTGGAAGAGTTTTGGACCCAAATACGTGCAATTGCGCAAATTAGGTCAAATTGTGAAAATGCGTGGGACCGGCTTCTTACAATCCAAAGAGCCAACATTGGTCGGTCAAGGTAACATGATCACGTCGCCAGAGTTTCCTGTCTCAGTCCTGAGAATTTTGATTTTTTTTTTATGTGCGTTTGAGCAATATTTTGAGAAAATATGACAAAATCAGGGTTTTTGCTGAAACTGAGGAAACTTCATGAGATGAAGGAAAAAATAATAAAATGAAGGAATCATGAAGTGTGGGACCGGATATGTCCAAGGCATGACCGGACGGCCAATGAGCCCGGTCCCATAGCATTTTTCCTAACTTTATTGTATTTTTCATGATTTTATGAAAATACCATGAAATCAAGGAGTTTGTTGAAATAAATGAGTTTTTGTTAAAATCAAGGAGTTTCCATGAGATGAAGGAAATAAATAATAATAAAATAAGGGCGTGTGGGACCGGCTTGGGCATGGTCGACCGGATAGGGCCCGGTCCCGTGAGTTTTCCCTAATTTTATGTATTATTTCATGATTTTATGGATAACGTAGAATATTTTTCAAGGATTCAGTGAATGAATCTAATGATTTAGGAATAATTAATTGATGGCTCTATACTAGTACGATCGTCTAGGAGCATTAATTATTCAGGAGGAATCGAGTGATATGAGCTTGTTGAAGCGTCATATTCCTTCTATATAGTCAGGAAAAACATTATTACATCCTGAAGACGTTATTGCTCTATACTAGCAGGTGAGCTGTCTAGGAGCCGTCTAATCTTCCGATTCTATATGGAAGTAATTACTGAAATTGCTCAGTATTCATGAGATATGCCGTTGCCTCAACTGAGAAGCTACATATCTGCATATACTCTGAGAGACAGTATTCTCAGTCAGAGATTTGATGAGAAACATGAGCCTCAATACTCATCTGATTGCAGGATCAGAAGTACGTATAATTATGGGTTTACGATTTTATCCCTTGTCGAAAATCCACCATCTACAGTTTTTTATAGGTCATACATGAAAATGCGGAGGTCTAAAAAGCACACCCAACAATTCGTTTGGCAATCTGAGAGGACTTAATCCAATATACTTTCTAGAGAATCAACTAGACATACATATTCAATCCAGAGAAAAGTATATCAAAGAGTTTAATATCTCTAACTCTTAATTCAATCCGCAATCAGCAAATAGAAATCTGCGAGCCCAATTGAATATAAGAGGAGTAACTTGAACGGTACCAAAGACCAATGTTCAAGTGTCAATCAATTTAAATCAACAACCCAAGGTCGGATATTCTAATTGATTAAACTTAACGCACAACCTGTGATATTTCAATTATATAATAAAATATAATACGAAAAAGAAATAACACAGACACCAGAATGTTGTTAACGAGGAAAACCGCAAATGCAGAAAAACCCCGGGACCTAGTCCAGTTTGAACACCACACTGTATTAAGCTGCTACAGACTCTAGCCTACTACCAATTAACTTCGGACTGGACTGTAGTTGAACCATAATCAATCTCACACTAATTCAAGGTACAGTTGTGTTCCTTATGTCTCTGATCCTAGCAGGATACTACGCACTTGATTCCCTTAGTTGATCTCACCCACAACCAAGAGTTTCTACGACCAAAGTCGAACACTTGATAAAAAAATCCATCTCACACATAAAAGTCTATAGATTGAATAAATCTGTCTCCCACAGAAATACCCAAGAGGTTTTGTTCCGTCTTTTGATAAATCAAGATGAACATGAACCAATTGATAAACCAGACTTATATTCCCGAAGAACAACCTAGTATTATCAATCACCTCACAATAATCTTAATCAACTAGTGAAACAAGATATTACGGAATCAGAAACGATGAGACCAAGATGTTTGTGACTACTTTTATCTTTCCAATCGGAAAAATTAATCTCGAGTCAATTATGTCAATTGTACTCAATACGATAGAATCGGGCAAGATCATAACACGCAACTGCAAAGAAAATAGTTGGATCTGGCTTCGCAATCCCAATAAAGTCTTTCAAGTCGTTAACCTACAGGGTCTCGATAGAAACCTAAGGTTAAAGGAGAATCGACTCTAGTTTATGCAACTAGTAACACACAAGAGGTGTGGGGATTAGTTTTCCCAGTTGCTAGAGTTCTCACTTATATAGTTTTCAAATCAATGTTTGCAATCCAAGTTACCATGGTAATAAAGCATTCAATATTCACCGTTAGATGAAAAACCTGATTCAACCAAGCTAATATCTTTCAACCGTTAGATCGAACTTAGCTTGTTACACACAAATGAAATGTACCCTCATTTAGGTTATGTAACCGTACCCAAACATGTACACCATGTTGGTTCACAAATAGTTAACCGAGGTTAGCCATATGATTACTCTCATATAAACCTTATTCATCTTAACATAACTAGTTCAAATGACTCAAATGAAACTAGCTAAAGAGTTGTTCAATTGCTATATTTTCATAGAATTATACAAGAACACAATTGAAGCAAAGTCGGTTTGATTCACTCGAATCAATCACGAAAAATATAGCCACGGTTTGCAAAGATTGCATTCCTTATTATATAAATGTTTATGTTCATGTTCATAACCGATTTTAGAACTTTAACCTTCAAGTATGCAAACGGGTACGCATACTTGAAATACATGGACTAAGATTGGGTTTCACCAACTTTCAATCCCAGCAGAAATTCTCGGACATGAACTTGTACTCTAGTACGCGAACGGGTACGCATACTTAGGTTCCTATATTTCTCAAACCAACAGGTACGCAAGCGGGTGCGCATACTATGGTTCCCGGACATGGATTACATATGTGCAAGAGTGCATAACATGACATATCCAATAATGGTTAAGTGTTCTAAACTCTTATTTTAATCATTAAAACTTTCTTAGAGGATGACAATAGTCGTTTTCATACATTATTAGCATCAAAGCAATTTTCAAGTTATTGAAATAATCGTAAAGAAACATCCCAAGACTACACCAAATGATTGTATCACGGAAACCATGTAAGATGTTACTCGGAAATTTTCACATGATATAAGATAAACTTGCTCGAAGCGAAAGCTTGGAAACACATATTTTGAGAAATATGTAAGCGAGATAAACTCAGCTCGACTCGAAATCTCAAATGTGTATATAGAGAACTATATCGCAATATGACTTATGTCTCATATAGGAGATAGAGTAGAAATAGACTTTCCAAGTGATAGATGAGTTTAAGTATCCACATACCTTTTGTCGATGAAGTTCCACAGGCTCCCCTTAGTAGTTCTTCGTCTTCAAATGATGAACGCCATGAAGTCTAAGCTCAACTACACAATCTATGTCCTAGTCCGAGACATCTATAAATAGGCTAGAAATCAAGACTTATAGGTTTGATCACTAACATTAACAAACATGCTTGAGATTGCAACGCATGCGAGTTCGACCGAGCAGTGCTCTAACAATCTCCCCCTTTGTCAATTTTAGTGACAAAACTATCAATACATATGGATTACAAAATAATTAAAAATTATAGCTTCTCATCTAAATGCTTTATCTCCTTGGCATCTTCAACACGACTCGAAAACTTCGTCACTTCCAAGTACTCCATGATTCTAAACGTGTTCAACTCAGCGTCATATTTGTTGAAGATCCGTAGCGATAAAATGAGAAAACAAATGCTCCCAATCATTGTTATACAGTGTCATAGTATTATTACACAGCATCAAAGTTCAATTGTATCAAAACTTTCACAATAATACTATGGTGATATGTATCACTCCCTGTTAGAGCATTGCTCGGTCGAACTCGCATGGGTTGTTATCTCAAGCATGTTTGCCAATGTTAGTGATCAAAATTATAAGTCTTGACTTCTAGTCTATTATAGCTAAGTCTCGTACTAGGATAGAAAGTGTAGTTGAGCTCAAGAACTCCATGGCGGATCATCAAACAAGACGAAGAACTACTCAAGGAACTGGTGGAACTTCATCGACTAAAAGGTATGTGGAGACTTGAACTTATCTATCACTCAAAAGTTTATTTACTCTATCTCCTATCTTGAAACAAAATTCGTTTTGCTATATAGACTTTGATTATACACATTTGCTATTTCGAGCCGAGTTTATCTCGCCTATCTATTTCTCGAAATATGTGTTGGTAAGCTTTCGCTTTGGTAAAGTTCATCTTTACCTAGTGACGAAAGTCATGTTATTTTTCAATCACTTTGAAAATGGCTTTGACGAAAAATAGTTTGTTAATAACAACTATATAACGTCCTCTAAGAATGTTTCAGTGATTGAAATGAAAGTTTAGATTATATAACCATTGTTGGATATAAGCATTGTGTGATAACACATATATGTATAAGTCCTTATTCTTTGAACCGAAGTTTGCAAACTTTGTTGATCAAGAGAACCGGAACAAGAGCTGTGAACCCAGTCCGCGAACTGGCGGAAGTTCTCGACCCGAGAAAATCTGCTGGAGTTTGAGAACTCCTTCCGGGAACTTAAGTACGCGAACTTGAGTTGGTTATATCTAAAGACGATTGTTTGTGAACTTATATTTATATAAACTAAGGAATGCAAATTGCAACCTGTGGCTATAAATTTCATGAATCGGTTCGAGTGAATCAAATCGTTTTTGCTTCAATTGTGTCTTGTGTAATTACATAAGATTTCCTTGCAATTGAACAACTCTCTAACTAGTTCATTTGAACTAGTTATGGTGAAGAAGAATATGGTTAATATGAAAGTGCTCATATGGCTAACCATTTGGTTAACTATTGTTGAACCAACAAATGTACATGTTTGGGTACGGTTACACAAACCTAGAAACGTGCATTTTATTTGTGTGTAACAAGCTAGGTTTTCGATCTAACAGTTGAAATATATTAGCTTGAATCTAATCAGGTTTTCATCTATTGAATGCTTTTTTACTAAGCTAACATTGATTGCAAACCCTGATTTGAAAGACTATATAAGGGAGGACTCTAGCAACTGGGAAACCTAATCCCCACACCTTACATGTGATACTAGTTGTATAAGCTAGAGTCAATTCTCCTTTAACCTTTGGTTTCTTCTTAAAAACCAGGTTAACGACTTAAAGACTTCGTTGGGATTGTGAAGCCAGACCGATACTACTTTCTCGTAGTTGTGTGACCTGATCTTGTTGATTCTATCGTGTTGAGTACAATCATAATGAATGGCTTGAGATTGTTATCTCCGATAGGCAAGATATAAAAGTAGTCACAAACATCTTCGTCTCACCGTTTGTGATTCCATAATATCTTCTTTCGTCGCGTCGATTAATATTATTGTGAGGTGATTGATAATTCTAGGCTGTTCTTAGGGAATATAAGTCCGGGTCATCAATTGGTTCATGTTCACCTTGATTTATCAAAAGACGGAACAAAACTCGTAGGTATTCTGTGGGAGACAGATCTATCTGTGTGATACAAATTTGTTTATTTCAAGTATTCGACTTTGGGTTGTAGCAACTCTTAGTTGTGGGTGAGATCAGCTAAGGGAATCAAGTACGTAGCATCCTGCTTGGATCAGATACGTAGGAGCATAATTGTACCTTGGAACAGTGTGAGATTGATTGGGGTTCAACTACAGTCCAGACCAAAGTTAGTTTGTAGTAGGCTAGTGTCTGTAGCGGCTTAATACAGTGTGTGTTTAATCTGGACTAGGTCGCCGGTTTTTTTTTGCATTTGCGGTTTCCTCGTTAACAAAACTCTGGTGTCTGTGTTATTTCTATTTACGCATTATATTGTTTATCTTTATAATTGAAATATCACAGGTTGTGCGTTAGGTTCAATCAATTAGAATATCCGACCTTTGGTTTTTGATTTAAATTGATTGACACTTGGATATTGGTCTTTGGTACCATCCAAGTTATCTCTCATATATTTAATCAGACTCGCAGATTTCTATTTGCTTGAGCAAAGATTAAATCGAGAGATCGAGATAATATAACTCTTTGATATACTTTATTAAGATTGAGTCTTGTTGATTATCTTGAAAGTATATTGGAGTTAGTCCATACAGATTGCTAAGCGAAATATTGGGTGTGGTTGTGTGGATGGGGAAAAACGAGCCGCCGTTTTTTTTGGAAAGTGAAGAGTCGAGCGTGCTGTCGAGACTCCTCAGCCGGGCAAAATGTTAATCCTCACACAAATACACCGCTGCAAAGGGGGTGCTTAGATTCGGGAAATTAATCTATATGACTCCGGCCTAAACCAAGACAATGGTCGTTCCAGAGTCAATTCGGTCGCAAAGAGGGAGATGGGTTGATCTGTAGGAGGGAAGCTGAGAGTTGTGTGGGATCAGTGATGATCAAGGATTGTGAGTGTGTTGAAGGTTTCTGCAATATTTCTGAACTGCTGAAGTTGAGTTCTGTGAATAAGTTTATATCGAGTTGTTGATGGATAATGATGATAATCGATGATTGATGATATCCTGATGTCCTCGATTTAGATTTATTTATATTGCAAGAATGATGTACCACTGATCCCTGTAAGTGTGACGGTTTCTTGAGTGAAAGAGTGGGAAAGTGGGAGATCGTGGTAAAGTCAGTTCCATGTCGTGCGGAGACTTGACTGATCGTGCACCCACTACTTTGCTAACTCCTTCAACCGTTTACACGACTTACGCACATTTCTCGTTATGGATGAATCCACGTGCCGTAGACCGCCAGACCAAAACCCTAAGTGATATCCCCCCCATTTGTGACGTGATTGATATTTCACAAAACGTGGAGTCTGCAAGGCAGACATGTATTAGTTAGTCAGTTGTTGACTGATTTAGACTGTGAGTCTAGTTTTGTTGAATCGAGCATATGTGGTGAATGCTCAGTGATTCATGGATTGAACATGTAGTTCTCTGAGATGTCAATGAATTACTGACTATAGCGACTGAGCAAGTATTGCTCAACTCGACGAATTGCTGAATATTGAGAGTTTGTCGAGCAATTGAGAAAGTATTGCTCAATTCGACGAATTTGATAATTTTGGCGTGCAACTGAGAAAGTGTTGCTCAATTCAACAAAATACTGAACATTGATAATTTGACGTGCAATTGAGCAAGTGTTGCTCAATTCGACAAACTACTGATGAATTACTGAATATTGATGATTGGATCAATATTCGAGCAACTGAGCAAGTATTGCTCAATTCGACGAATTATTTACTGGTTCCTTGACCCAATTATTGGTTAATTACCGAATATTATTAATTTGGATGTTGATTGCTGAATCAACATTATTTTTTGTTTGAACTTGCTCAGAATGGTGATTCCTGGAGCGTTTGTAAGAAACCCTAATTTTATCAATCCTTCATCAATTGGTGAATTGCTGAAAATTGGTCATGAGTGAGGAGGGACCGACCACATGGAATGATGAGCATCCATGGGTGCCCAGTGCTCAAGTGAGCATGCACCAGGGTTCTCAGTTTGAGAGTTTGTGAAAAAACGATGATTAAATGCAGGATTCATTATTTATTGAAATATTGTTGGATTCGGCATTAGGTGATAAAAACTAGGTATGAGGGATGAGGACCGACCAAAAGAGCATGGAACCGGATCTTGGTGGTCACGGGACCAGTTGTTGGTCATTTGGAGAATCCCCCAGTTGGTTGGAGAGAGTTCGGGCCCAGTATGAACAATTGATCAAATTAGGTTAGAATTATGAAAACGTGTGGGACCGTCCTTGTGCAAGCCCTAGGAATGACCCTGGTATGTCGTGAAGGCGTGCACGTGTTTCCGTGGTATCCGTGTTTCCATACTGAAGGTTTCATTATTTTCTGATGCGCGTTCGAGCAATATCGTGAATTTTCAGAAGAGTTTCATCTTGATTGTGAATTCTCGATTTTTGTTGGAATGAGCATGTATGCTCGATTCATCAATATTTTGAAAATATTAAAATAAAAGTGTTTTAATATTTAAAATTTCCGTGAGAGGCTAGCCAGTCGTATGACTATGTTGGCTTTTGGTTTTTCGTGATTTGAGCAATATTTGAGAAAATATGGAGAAATCGTGAATTTTGCTCAAACCCAGGAGTTTCATGAATTGAGGAAAATAATAATAATGCAAGATTAGGGATTGAAAGGTGTGGGACCGACCATGGCTATGGCATGGCCAGCCGGCTAGGTCTTTCGGTCCCACACACCTTTCCCTATTTTAGTATTTTTCATGAATCCTTGATGTTATGGAGAATCCTTGAAGTTATGGAGAATCCATGAGTTTTTGTAGAAACGGAGGAGTTTCGTGATATTGGGGAATAATAATATGAAAGCTAAGGATTGTCAGGTGTGGGACCGACCACGGCTCGGGTATGGCCGGCCGACTGGGTTGCCCGGTCCTGCACACCTCTCCTTATATAATATTATTTCGTGAATCCACGAAGTTATGGAGAATTCACGGGTTTTCCAAAAACAAGGAAAGTTGCTAAAACCAAGGAGTTTTCGTGAGTTCACGAAATAACAAAAAATAAGGAAAATAATGGGAGAGGCACGGACCAACCATGGCTAGGGCACGGCCGGCCGGCTGGTGGGACCGGCCTTGGGCGCTTCTTATTATTTTATTAATATTTATTGTTTTCTCCTGTTTTGCGAAGGATTCCTCATTATTTCATATTTTTGGACACTCGTTCGTGCATCCGGGTGCTGAGTCGTGCATCATTGTCGAGTACACTCGCACCATTTTTGTGGGGCTTACTCAGTGACGGTCCAGATGCCCAGTTGTTGAGTATTTATTACTAATCTATGAATTCAGTGGAGAATAATTCATGAAACTGAGTAACAAAAATGAATAGTTATTCATTATTAATTCGCAGGATCAGTTGTGGATTCGACTACGAATTCAGAATAATAAAACAAGCATTACCATCCGATGAGATCGTGGATTCGACCATAGAATCGGAGTAATTAAGATTATCTATTACCATTTCATGAGATCAGTGGATTCGATCATGAAATCGGAGTAATGAGATAGCACAGTTGTTTTATTGCCATTCTATGAGATCAAGCCGTGGATTCGATCATAGAATCGGAGCAATTGTTATTGCCATTCCATGAGATTAGGCCGTGGATTCGTCCATGGAGTAGGAGCAATAACAGATTATTCTGGGAATTCAGTAGTGAATGTCATGGAAGAATTAATCTATTGCAGAAAAGATATTAGCCAGTCAAAGCATCACATTAATTCTGAATGGTGCATAGTCAGGGAGTCACGGTGTTGTTTACGACCTGAAGGCGTTAGTGCTCTGAATCTATAGAGAACCGCCTGAATCTATGCACAGTTTCTCCACATAATCAGGGAACTGTGAGTGTCACTGACGTCATGAAGGCGTCCGCCGCCCAACTATTCTTCTATGTGGAGGTGGGTCTCTCTCATGCAGTCAGGGAACAGTGAGTGTCACCGATGTCCTGAAGGCGTTAAGCTCCCAATCTAAGGAGAACTTCCCAATTACGTTATTCTGCACAGAGGTCACAATGAGATGCCAGGGATCAAAACGCTCATCTAGTGGAGGCTTTTCGAAAACATACTCATCATGGATTTGTAAAATATGAATCGTTGCATTCCTGAAATCCGTGTCGAAAACATGCCTCATGATTTTACGGTTTTTCCCTTTGTTGAAAATCCACCAACAACATTAAGTCCCCTGCTTAGTGAGGAACATTCATGTTTCACAATAATGCATTAAATTTTGATTTCAATCGACGAGATCAGTGGTTGAACTCAGTCTACAAAGGTAGTTTCAAAATCCTCGATTTACCCCATTGATGTCATGTACGAGCAAAGGCACGGGTGAGGACCCTGATAGTAAGATAGAGTGTCATCTCGTGATCATGGAGAGATGAGGCACTTCTGATTTGAGCGTTGAGAAGCCTAGTTATGGTCGGTTTAGGATTTACGGGCCCAAGTTTAAAAAAGGAAACCCATGTTTTATTAGGTTTTAGAAACAAATTCCATATAAAAAGGAATAACCCTAATAATAATTCTTATTATTTGACTGACCAGATCTCACTCTTTTCATCACCTTCACGAGTTCAACAACAACAGGGAGGAGGAAGAAAAATTCACGCCAGCACCGCCGCCGTCCCATCACCGTCCGGCAGAATTCCGGCCGGCGCCGGCAGGTGAGTCCGTACGATTTTTTTTTTTTTTTGTTGTTAGTTTTATGATTCATGAGTTGTTCACAAAATGAGAAATCCCCTAGTTGCATGCATGCGTAGAATTTATGAAGGATTTTTATAAAACGTATGTATATGCCCGTTTGTTCGTTAGTTGAAGGAACGAGCAAAACTCCCTAATATGAAGAGATACATAAAATTTTGAATAGACATGGTCTAGTTGCAGTAGAAAATTTTTTGTTTATTAGGTTTCATGAAAATCCAAGTTTGTTTTTGAAAGCATGAACTTTGTAAATACTTTTAGGAACATAGGTTTGTTCGTAAAAAGTAATAAATAACGATCCTTAGGGTTATAGGAATTTCGAAAAGACCTGGAGTTCATGATGAAAATTTGTTTGAGAACTTTTGAAATTTTATTCGGACTTTAAAAAATAGGAAAGACTCTCGTTTCATAGTTGAATGCTCGATTTAACAAAGTTAACTCACGTAAAAAGTTTTTTTTTTATATGCGTACGTGAGTTTTTTTTTTTTTTTTTTTGATAAAATAAAATCAAACAGTGATTTTGAGTAACTGTTGAAGATGAATGTGTTTCATGATTTTATGATATATGTTTTGTGGTATAAAATCATGAAATGTTCACATGAAAAGTTTATGTGAATTGTTCATGGTTTCGTGAAAAGTCAGTGTTAACTCCCAAATGATAAGTTTTTTGCTCGGCTTTGCAGGTTTGAAAGAACAAGCAAGTTTTGTGGTTTTACGTTGTTATCACTAAGTTCGTGAAATCGTAAATAGGTAAGAGTTGAGGATTACCATTTTTGTAGACGTCGATATGAGCATCATAATTGTCTTGTTGCTTTAATTCTGTTGATGAAATTTGTGTATGGATGTCACAGCAACTTTGCGAAAATGGCTCAGTCCCGTAGCGCTTCTGAAGATGATGCTTCTTCGAGAGAGGATGTTTCCCCAGACGCCTCTTCCAGAGGTGATGGTTCCTCCAGAAATGATGATTCTGAGATTTCCAAGGAGAAAGAGGGAAGTCCCAAGAATAATAACATTCCAACTGCTGAGGATAAGTTCTTTACGTATCTATATAGACCTGAAAATCGTCCCTTAGGCTCCTCGTTTCAGTTTTTAATAAATCCCAGGAGCACTACTCAGAATAAATTGGTATCTCCTCAAGCAGTAATCCGGTTTTGTTTGCAAGGAAAACATTTTTTGGCTTCTCATGTGGAGTTCAAGCTTTCACGAAAGCCCGTGATGCATTTCTCTGGATGGGCAAGACACATGCTGGGTCATAGACGTGTTAGGACCATATTGGATAGTGCCCAGGTAACACGAGCCATTCAAGCTGCTGGAGATTTAATCATCAACCATGATATACCAGGTATGGTAGCCTTGCTCGCCCGTTGGTGTGTTCCTACTCACACGTTTATATGCATATGGGAAGAATTCACCATTACTTTAGATGATGTAGTTGCTTTGTTGCACCTTCCAATTACTGGTACTTTCCCTGAAGAGCTTTCGTCAGAGGAGAAGGAGATATGTAACATATTAGAGGCCAAGATGCACGAATTCAATAAGTCACCCGCATCCTGTTATGCTCAATGGTTATCACCTTGGTGGCCGAGAGATAGAATTCCTGAAGAACCGGTTGATGGTGCTTTAACAATTGATGCTTTCTTATGCCTGTGGCTCTCCAGGGATATCTTTGAAGATTGTGGACACTTGCTGAAGCCGTTTGTGATTCTCTTTGCCATAAAGATGGCCAAAGGTGAGAAAATTCCCATTGGCAGTCTATTCTTGGGTTCATTGTTCGCCAATTTAGACTCTTTAGTTATAGAATCCAGTATTTATGATGGCTTCATGAAAGTCGAGACATATGCCAATACCATGGTCCTCCAAGCCTTGATATGGGAGCATCTCGAGAGTTACGCCCCAATTCCCCGTAGCATTTTGCAAGGACCCAAGGTCGACACTTGTCACTCCTTACTTGAGAAAAATAACGCCAGGAACATGCGCTGGTCTAGAAAGAAACCATAATATAAAATATGCATTACTGACGTTTTGGACATTGAGTCTGAGTTCAACTTTTGCCCCTGGGTGTCGGTTCCTTCTCTCTTCTCACAATTGATCACTTTCAATACTGCTGAAGAGAATATCATGCTGAGTACAGGTGCTGGTATGAGCAAAGGAGATAAATCTTTTGTCTCGAGTTGTACTCCTGGTTTCTTGATAGAGCATCTAGACAGACGGGTCTTGATCAGTGTATTCCAGGTCATAGGACAAATAAGCCAGAGACTGAGTACCTGAAGGCTCACTTAGACTGAACACATGCGGAAGGAAACGATTATTTTTTTCCATGTTCTGACCGAGATACTTTCGTAACCCCTGGTTACATAGACTTTTGGAACCAGCAACTTGAGCGGGTGTATCAGTTTGCAATGGATGTTCAGTCCCCAGTTCGAGAATTCCCTTCCTTTGACATGATTTCAGATCGAGCCAGGCTGAGATACCTTTCAAGTGGCGACAAGAGGAAGACGTCTCCAAATGCAACACAGGTAAGTTCTTTTTTTTTGTGATTTTATCCAAAGCATATCAATCACACTTTAAATTGTATTGTTGACCTTGTGATAGGATGGTCGTGCTGTGAGACCTCAAATTGATGTAAACTCTCCAAACCTTCAAGAAAGTCCTCAAGGAGGAGAAGGAAAGAGCAGTGCATCTCATAGGATGATACCGAACAATATACAATCCCCTGCCGCTTCTTTGGTGAGTTGTTAGCGCCTTTCTTTGCCATTGTGACTTTCTCGTCCGTATAATTAGGATATCGAAAGAATATTGTTAATTCTTTCCAGAATTTTGCTCCATCGGTTATTGATGGTCTTCGTTTTGCTCCTGGTCGAATAATTCAGGGATCCGACACCGAGGAAGTCGACATAAGTATTCCCTTTTCGCGCTAATCGTTGTAACATGCCTTTGGATGAATTAGTGATGATTATTGTTGATGTATTCAGGAGGAAATCATTGTATACAAGCAACATATTGATGAAGAACACTCTTCTTCGAGTCATGCAGATATGGAGAGTTCCCTAAATCCCGAACCGAATGAAGATAACGGAGTTTCCAACGGATATTCCAACACCGCCGAACCTTCAAATGGTTTAGAGACTCCCCTAGTAAGTATACCTCCTATGACCTCTTCATAGATATATGATATTGCTGATTTATGAATGAATGAGTGAAAGTCCATGCGAGTATACGAGTAATTTTGCCGAAATACGCCACCAGGAAACTTCAGACTTCAGCTTTTAGTAAAAACATCGTAGAATCCTTGTTTGGAGTCGGATTTTCGATGTCTGCATATCTATCTTCAAGCCCAGGAAATTTCCAAGCTTTTTTAGAGAAGATTTTTGATTTTCGAGCATGTTTAGGGCCTGAAAAAGGCGAAACCGTAAACTTCCAGGAGATTTTCAGAACTTTTCCAGATTGCATGTCGTCCAATGTTTTGGCCACATATCCTTGCTCGTTTATCCGATCGTTATGAAATTTTACATGTTGTAGGGGACTTCCATACGAAGAGAATTGTATATGACCCAACCTCAAATTCCTTACCAACTGCTCTCAGTTCGTCGTTTAATACAGGGCAGTGTAGAATCTCTTCAGATGAGCTTGTTTGAAAACGCTTTTCATGGATTCTACACCATTTGCTCATGTTTTGGGTGCAAAATAAGGAACTTAGATGATTTTAGTTCACTAACATTCTTAATTTTATGGTTGCCTTTGATTTTCCTGCTCTAATCTCATGTAATCTTCGTATTAGGTACCAAATACCGAAGTTGAGAATAACGGAACCAATGTTGAAGATTCGAGCAATGTGGTGAATCAAAGAAGTAACATCACCAACTCTCCACCTCCAGGTTATGAGAATATCATTGTTTAAGCCGTAGAGGAAACTGAGACTCCGGTTGCTATTGAAATCGAGCAAAGAACAGAAGATACTGTCCCAGAAGAATATGATGTAATGACAATAGAGGATCCTCCAGTAGTTGAGAATCGTGTAGTAATACACGAATATCCCAATGCATGGATTGTTTGTGAGCGTCCATTTGGTGCTCAACTCCCGTATCATGTGTATGTTGGTGGATTCAGCGTTCCTACTGGGTACGCCAACATGTATGAGAAGTTATGGAAAATGTATGGTCATATTGTTGTTGCCAGGGATCCTGATCGTAGCTACTTCTTGACAATGCAATTGGGAAACATGTTGCGTGTTATATATGACATACGAACCAGGGCCAGAAGTATTGTTACTCGAGATGTACTCTTTGATTGGGAGTACAACTTGGATAATTCTGAGAGACTTGGCTTTAACTTGAAGTGGCTTCATCAGAAGATCAACATTATCAAGGATGCAGTAGTGAAGAACATCCCTTTCACTAGTAATGTTGTGATGGAGAAAATGACCAAGATTGCTGAGCTGACCAAAAAGCTAGAGTGGGAGAGAGCGGCTCTACAAGTCTTGGAGAATGCTGAGAAGCATAAATCATACTTCGATGGCTTCCTTTAGTTTTCTTCCGATAATCTCCGAACATTGAACTTCTGAGAGATGTGAGGTTTTATTTTGGTTTTGAATTTTTGATTGGTTTTGAATTTGTGAGTGACTGAGGATTTTCTTCTGAATTTTGGATCTGATAGAGACTTTTTCTTAAATAAAGAACTTTGATAAATTACTGAATTCAAATACTGGATGCAAGTATTGCAAACGTTTTGGAGGAATTGAAAATACATGTGAAAGAAAATCCTAAAAGCAAACCAAATATTTCTGTGTCTAGCAGGGAACGCCTGAATTTCCGAATACCTCAGACATCAAAAGCTTTGACCCAATTCTCATGAATTACTGGTACGGTCCTGCCATCTATGTTGATTAGCTTGTAGTATCCTCCAATTATGGATCTTGCAAACATAAAAGGTCCTTCCCAATTGGAGCTCCTTGCAGAATGGAGATCATGTTTAGCTGCCTTAAGAACTAAATCTCCTTCCTGGAATTTGTTAGGCTTGGTTGTACGCGCCTTGAATATCTTATGCTGATTTGGGATCCCGGGAAGTGGAGTTCCATGGTTGTGGTACATGTGGACACTCGCGCAGAGGGAAGCATCTAGGATACTGTTTATCAAACTCGACCATTATTCTGGAGATCACCGTGTTGGTAGAGTGCTGAATTTTGAGAGGTTCTGCATCTAACCACTTAGTGAAGTATTGATGAGGAGAAACTAGCCACTCATAACGTTTGGTGATAGCTATGTTTTGAGCAGAACTGAGTCCCCGGACTAGGGTAGCATATTTGAAAGTTGCTAATATGGAATTATGAGGGGGAATAAGACTTGCATGTGTGCGGAATCTCCTGATAAATTCATGTGCGCTTTCTTCAGACTTTTGTGTGAGTCCTATCAAGGCTTGGACTGTCTCCAAATTCTCGAAAGGTTGATCATCTTCCGAGTCAGAACTTTCTTTGAAGGAGAATTGTGCAACTGAAGATGAAGATACCGCAGAAACTCTTCCATCATGAATCCATGCTCGCCCCAGAACCATGTCATATCCCGGATCCTCTTTAATTATGAAGAATTTAGTTTCGTTCCAGGTTGAATTATTTCTTATGTTGAGAATGATGTAACCATAAGCCTCCCTGGAGGTTCCCTCATGGTCTCGGATTGAGATAGGGACATGAGTTGCCTCTTGTCGAGTAATACGAGTGACTCTGAGGGTTTTCAAAGGGATGATGTTAACAGCAGTGCCAACATCGACCAATGCTCGTTTGAATTCATTTCACTTGAGATGCACCATATTGAGAAGTCCCCAGTCGTACATCTCTTTGTCCGTCACTGGCGGTTCAGGGAATGTCTCCTGAATTGTCAATCTTTCGCCTGACACAATATGGTTCAGTGCAGAAAACATATATTCTCTTTGAGCCTTTGACAAGTACAGAAACTCGCAGACGTGCTCAATTAAGGATTGAACTGCTTCCTTGACTGGATGCTCGTAGAGTGCAAATGTTCTGATTGGGAAAGAATTTATGTACACTCCTTCAGTCCCAAGTTCTCCTGAGTCGGTCCTCTCTTTGAAAATGCGCTTCAAACTTCTGCAATCACTTGTTGGATAACTGATATACCTATGGAAATGACAATAGCGTGCATTTTCCATTTGCTCCATAGTTGGTTCCTTTTTGACAGGAGGTAGTTTGATTGCACCATCTTGGATCCAGACTTCTAATAGTTCGATCACTTCTTCAATGGGAAAAGGGAAGTCAGGAACTTCTTGATCATTCTGCTGGGGTTGTGTATTTCTAGTCTGGTTGTCCTTCCTTGGAGCTTTCGGAGGGTGAGACGTCGGAGAAGCATTCTTATGTTGTTGTGCCACGGCTTTTCTCTTGTTCCCTTCAGCAACATTCATGGAAGTTTCAACGTTGTACTGCTTGTTGATCAGACGCCGGGCAGTACTTCTTCGATTGTCTTTCGATTCCTCTACTTTGACAGTTTTCGTTCTTTCTAGCAATGCGGGAGCAGTAGTCGATGATCGCTTGGCCGCTTCATGAAGTTATGAAAAGGTCTGAAAGTGAAGATTTTCCAGCAAAGCTCTGTAAACTGGGATCATCCCATTGATGCACAAGTCCACCAGTTGTTGTTCAGTAACGTTTGGATCATGACAATCCAAAGCTTGAACCTTGAACCTCTTCACATAGTCATTCGGATTTTCGGCAGTTTTTTGATCCATCCTTCCCAAGTCAGAAAGAGTAATTTTCTTAGAAACAAAGAAGTCTGTAGAAAGCATTAATTATTTCTCCCCAATTATCTATGATTACTGGAGCAATGTTGTTGTACCAAGTATACGCTCGACCCGTCAGGGATTTTGAAAACTCCTTCAAACGGACGACATGGTTGTGTTCATGTTCTCCTAATGCTTCCAGGAACCGAGAAACGTGTTCTCGAGCATTCCCCGTTCCATTGTAGAATGTGAACGTTGGAGAAGTGTAGCCCTTTGGGAGAGGAATCCTTTGTGTGGCTGCAGGGTACGGAGGCTGATGACGGTGCACAGTTGTTGTATGACCCCTTCCTCGATTCTCCATAAAACGTTCCAAGTCTTCACGGGTGATGAAACCAGCGGGTTCCACAGCTTTGTGGGCCTCGTCATCGTCGTGGACTGGAATAACTTCAGGATCCGTGCTTGGAGATGTTTCCTTGTCTTTCCCTTTCTCCTGAGTTTTGTCTGACATCTTTTCAGTAAGAGTTTTGAGGTAGTTACATAGCTCCTTCCGAGTAGCAGTCATATCAGTTTGATTTTTGGCGAGAACTTCTTGGACTTTCATGAGATCAGCGGTAGTGGGTGGATTTTCTCTGATTTCTTCGGGATGTCGACCAAAAAGAGGATGATTTTGCACGTTGGTTCGAGGAGGAGTAGTGTCACCACCATTGTTGGAAGAAGGAATGGTTTCTGGAATATCATCATTGTTGCTAGTGCTAGCGATGTTCGCGTTAGGATTTGTAACTAAACCTGACTTAAGATCAACCATTTTGAGAAAATGTGAGATTGCAACTGAGAGATTAATCTCCCACTGTGGTCGCCAATCTATGGATGGGGAAAAACGAGCCGCCGGTTTTTTAGAAAAGTGAAGAGTCGAGCGTGCTGTCGAGACTCCTCAGCCGGGTAAAATGTTAATCCTCACACAGATGCACCGCTGCAAAGGGGGTGCTTAGATTCGGGAAATCAATCTGTATGACTCCGGTCTTAACCAAGACAATGGTTGTTCCAGAGTCAATTCGGTCGCAAAGAGGGAGATGGGTTGATCTGTAGGAGGGAAGCTGAGAGTTTTGTGGGATCAGTGATGATCAAGGATTGTGGGTGTGTTGAAGGTTTCTGCAATATTGCTGAACTGCTGAAGTTGAGTTCTGTGAATAAGTTTATATCGAGTTGTTGACGGATAATCGATGATAATCGATGATTGATGATATCCTGATGTCCTCGATTTAGACTTATTTATATTGCAAGAATGATGTACCACTGATCCCTGTAAGTGTGACGGTTTCTTGAGTGAAAGAGTGGGAAAGTGGGAGATCGTGGTAAAGTAAGTTCCATGTCGTGCGGAGACTTGACTGATCGTGCACCCACTACTTTGCTAACTCCTTCAACCGTTTACACGACTTACGCACATTTCTCGTTGTGGATGAACCCACGTGTCGTAGACCGCCAGACCAAAACCCTAAGTGATATCCCCCCATTTGTGACGTGATTGATATTTCACGAATCGTGGAGTCTGCAAGGCAGACGTGTATTAGTTAGTCAGTTGTTGACTGATTTGGACTGTGAGTCTAGTTTTGTTGAATCGAGCATAAGTGGTGAATGCTCAGTGATTCATGGATTGAACATGTAGTTCTCTGAGATGTCAATGAATTACTGACTAGAGCGACTGAGCAAGTATTGCTCAACTCGATGAATTGCTGAATATTGAGAGTTTGTCGAGCAATTGAGCAAGTATTGCTCAATTCGACGAATTTGATAATTTTGGTGTGCAACTGAGCAAGTGTTGCTCAATTCAACAAAATACTGAATATTGATAATTTGACGTGCAATTGGGAAAGTGTCTCACTTCGACAAACTACTGATGAATTACTGAACATTGATGGTTGGATCAATATTCGAGCAACTGAGCAAGTATTGCTCAATTCGACGAATTATTTACTGGTGTAGTGACCCAATAAAATATTAATCAAAAATATTGGTGAATTACCGAATATTATTAATTTGGATGTTGATTGCTGAATTAACATTATTTTGTTTTTGAACTTGCTAGAATGGTGATTCCTGGAGCGCTTGTTCGATACCCTAATTTTATCAATCCTTCATCAATTGGTGAATTGCTGAAAATTGGTCATGAGTGAGGAGGGACCGACCACATGGAATGATGAGCATCCATGAGTGCCCAGTGCTCAAGCGAGCACGCACCAGGGTTCTCAGTTTGAGAGTTTGTGAAAAAAACGATGATTAAACGCAGGATTCATTATTTATCGAAATATTGATGGATTCAACATTAGGTGATAAAAACTAGGTATGAGATATGAGGACCGACCAAGAGAGCATGGGACCGGATCTTGGTGGTCACGAAACCAGTTATTGGTCATTTGGAGAATCTCCCAGTTGGTTGGAGAGAGTTCGGGCCCAGTATGAGCAATTGAGCAAATTAGGTCAGAATTATGAAAACGTGTGGGACCGGCCTTGTGCAATCCCTAGGAATGACCCTGGTCGGTCATGAAGGCGTGCGCGTGTTGCCGTGGTGTCCCTGTTTCCATACTGAGGGTTTCAGTATTTTCTGATGCGCGTTCGAGCAATATCGTGAATTTTCAGAAGAGTTTCATCTTGATTGAGAATTCTCGATTTTTGTTGGAATGAGCATGTATGCTCAATTCATCAATATTTTGAAAATATTAAAATAAAAGTATTTTAATATTTAAAATTGTCGTGAGAGGCTAGCCAGTCGTATGACTATGTTTGCTTTTGGTTTTTCGTGATTTGAGCAATATTTTAGAAAATATGGAGAAATCATGAATTTTGCTCAAACCCAGGAGTCATGAATTGAGGAAAATAATAATTATGAAATATTAGGGATTGCAAGGTGTGGGACCGACCGAGGCTATGGCATGGACGGCCGGATAGGTTTTCCGGTCCCACGCACCTTTCCCTATTTTATTATTTTTCATGAATCCTTGATGTTATGGAGAATCCTTGAAGTTATGGAGAATCCATGAGTTTTTGTTGAAACGGAGGAGTTTCGTGAGATTAGGGAATAATAATTATGAAAGCTAAGGATTGTGAGGTGTGGGACCGGCCACGGCTCGGGCATGGCCGGCCGACTGGGTTTCCCGGTCCTGCACACCTCTCCTTATATAATATTATTTCGTGAATCCACGAAGTTATGGAGAATTCACGGGTTTTGCAAAAACAAGGAAAGTTGCTAAAACCAAGGAGTTTTCGTGAGTTCACGAAATAACAAAAAATAAGGAAAATAATGGGAGAGGCATGGACCGACCATGGGTAGGGCACGGCTGGCTGGTAGGACCGGCCTTGGGTCCTCTTATTATTTTATTAATATTTATTGTTTTCTCCTGTTTTGCGAAGGATTCCTCATTATTTCATATTTTTGGACACTCGTTCGTGCATCCGGTTGCTCAGTCGTGCATCATTGTCGAGTACACTCGCACCATTTTTGTGGGGCCTACTCAGTGATGGTCCAGATTCCCGGTTGTTGAGTATTTATTACCAATCTATGAATTCAGTGGAGAATAATTCATGAAACTGAGTAATAAAAATGAATAGTTGTTCATCATTAATTCGCAGGATCAGCTGTGGATTCGACTACGAATTCAGAATAATAAAACAAGCATTGCCATCCTATGAGATCGTGGATTCGACCATATAATCGTAGTAATTGTTATTGCCATTCCATGGGATCAGGTCGTGGATTCGTCCATGAAATAGGAGCAATAATAGATTATTCTGGGAATTCAGTAGTGAATGTCACGGCAGGATTAATCTATTGCAGAAAAGATATTAGCCAGTTAAAGCGTCACATCTATTCTGAATGGTGCATAGTCAGGGAGTCACGGTGTTGTTTACGACCTGAAGGCGTTAGTGCTCTCAATCTACGGAGAACCTCCTGAATCTATGCATAGTATCTCCACATAACCAGGGAACGGTGAGTGTCACCGACGTCCTGAAGGCGTCCGCCGCCCAACTATTCTTTTATGTGGAGGTGGGTCTCTCTCATGCAGTCAGGGAACAGTGAGTGTCACCGATGTCCTAAAGGCGTTAAGCTCCCAATCTACGGAGAACCGCCCAATTACGTGATTCTGCACAGAGGTCACGATGAGATGCCAGGGATCAAAACGCTCAGCTAGTGGAGGCTTTTTGAAAACATACTCATCATGGCTTCGTAAAATATGAATCGTTGCATGCCTGAACGCCGTGTCGAAAACATGCCTCATGATTTTATAGTTTTGCCCTTTGTTGAAAATCCACCATCAACAGATTGTTGTACCCCCGCTTTTTCAATTGGTACCAGAGCAGGCAAACACGTTTAAAGACCTTACAAGTATGTGTTTGTAGCGATATGAATTTATGGATAAGAGCATCCCTGATAACGCAACATCAGTTCAGAGTCACTCGTGTAAGTTTCAAAGTTCTGAAGCTTCTGAGAAAAACTCTGTCTCCTGTCCCTTGACTGAATATACATTCAACTGGGAAAAATCCCTTGATGAACAGTTGGATGATCTTTCGGATGACAGTGATTCAGAAGAAGGGAAAAGTATTGATGAGGAAGTCTCTCAATATATCATGATGTTTGACCGTGCTTTGAATGAAAAGAAGTCAACAACTTGCTTGAGTAAGTACATGGCTCCTCTTTGTCAAGAAAACAGAACATTGAGAAAACTCTTTAAAGGATATGATGGTGGATATAAACTCTTATAATCTATCGTTAAAGATCACGAAGAAGATGTACGCACAAAAAGGTCTGAATGTGATAATATTCTTTGAAATCTCTTTGTGTTGAAACAAAGACTTGCAGAAGCTGAAGCAAGATATGACTCTCAACAAAAATGTTTCAATGACAAAGAACTCAGTCTTCTCGCCAAAGAGAAATCCTTGGAGACTGACCTTGCAGCTGCTCTTAATAAAGTGAAATCACTGGAAGAGAGTCTAAGTAGATTCAATTCTAGCTCTACTAAATTATCTTCTATGCTTGGAGCATGTAAAAAACATCGTGATACACGTGGTCTGGGCTATAAAGGAATAGACGCTCCAAAAACTAGTAAGATCAATTTCTTTAAATCTATTGATAATTCTTCATGTGAAAAAACTTTCTCAGCTTGTAATGTGCCTAAAAACAAGGATTTCACTCCTTCTAAATATACTCACACGAGAACAGTTAAGAATAATTCCTTTAACTGCTATTACTGCGGAAATAAAGGACATCCTGAGAGAAAATGTCGTTTTCGTTTAAGGAATGAAAAATTCACAACATTCTTGCATGGATGTCTAAAGAAGATATTAAACTTGTTTCTCATATTGTTGGAGTAAAAGGCATTGTTGACAATCAAGAAAAATACTGTGTTAAGTCTTTTCTTAATTGTGCATTTGAAACTAAAAATGCCTACAATGGTAGAAAGAAAAACGGCAGAAAGGCAACTGACTTCTTAAATCACTCCGAGACGAAGAAAAGGCAAAGGAGAAAGAAAGAAAAGCCAAATTCCGTTTCTACTGTCAAAAAGGACGGTAAACCGAGGTATCTGCTCCAGATTTCATACATATCAATAATCGAGTCTCAGAGCTCAAGATTAGCACAAATAGACTCAGACGAAGCATCAAAAAGATAAGGAAAATAACTGGCTCAGGTACTCCTTGCTCCCCTCTTGATAAAACTCATTTAACTAACTCGAGTGATTTTTCTGTAAATCCTCTGGAAGGAGAAAAACAAGAAAAAAATATTGATGAGCAAAATGCTTATATAAATACACCACGACTTCTCAATGAAGCATCCTTCTTTTTGATTAAAGAAGGATGCTCATAGATCTCAAGAATTTTGTCTTGAGGAAGCTGTCAAGGTCGTATTTTTTTTGTTGTTTTTTAGCCCCGCTCCAGTTCTTCCTTCTTAAAGATAATTCTGATCATCCTCTTTTGAGGAAAATTCCATGTTTAATCGTCCTTCCTCCAAGTATTTGCTTGGAATTATGTAGTTCATCCATTTTTCTGTTTTTCCTCCTTCATTCCCCTTGGGAACGAAAGTGTTGTGACCACAAGTGTACGTACACCCGACCCACACGGACGTCAAGCTTCCTAGGGTTTTTATGGAACTTATTTATATATATGTGTCATCTATTGATACACTGTTCCGTAAGGTCAAAAGATTCTATTGAATGTTTTTGTGTGCACAATGAATGAAAGTAACAAAGATGATGAAGTCAAAAAGGGCAAACAACTATCGAGTTTCACAAGAATCCTGTTTTCATAACATGTTATCATGCTATTGATCATGAAAACAAACTACCAGTTCAGATGTCTTCACAATTGGTAGGAAATCTTCTTCGAGATTTTGAGATCGTACGTGAACAACTCGGAATTGCAACAAGGAATCTTGATTTTCTGAAAAACGAACTGAACAAAGCAATTGATGAGCTCATCCATGTTCAATCTCTAGTTGCTAACCGGGTTTAGTGTTTTTCAAAATATGTTTTCTTAGATTTAGCTTGCCTAGTAAATCTTCTTTTTTTGTTTTATTTATAAGAATAACAAGAGTTTGGAATAGCCGTTATTGTGATTACACATAGCTATGTCCAACGTTTTCATCTTCATGTTTTTAGGTTTATTTGTTGAAATTCTAAATTGTTTGGAAGATGATTTTTGCAGTATTAATCTTTATGATTTTATATATTGCAATTTACGGGATATGTGTGTTTGCGTCCGTGAACTATGATTGTCCCATACCTTGTCAAAAGTTAAGTCTTTCGTTTGTCGATATGCATGTATTGATAAAAGAATAAATGGACTTTTGACATCACAAAAGTTAAGCCTATTATGTCAATTTTTGATGGAAGATAGGCTAAAGTCTTTTGTTTACAAGGATTATGTCTGTTATATGTCATTCTGCGAATAGTGATGGAAAATAGAATGAATCATTGTGTATTCCGCAGTATTGATCTTCCCTGATCCATATGAAAAAGCGGGGGTCTAACAACCAAACCCAATATTTCTTTTGGCAATCTGAATAGACAAACTCCAATATACTTTCAAAAGAATCAACTAGACAGTTAAACTCAATCTATAAAAAGTATATCAAAGAGTTTTATATCTCTATCTCTTGATTCAATCCGCAATCAGCAAATAAGAATTCGCGATCCCGATTGAATATAAGAGGATTAACTTGAACGGTACCAAAGACCAATGTTCAAGTGTCAATAAATTCACTCAAAAACCCAAAGGCCGGATACAAGAACTGATTGATCTTAATGCACAACCTGTGATATTTCTATTATATAAATAAAATATAGTGCGGAAAATAAATAACACAAACATCAGGATTTTGTTAACGAGGAAACCGCAAATGCAGAAAAACCCCGGGACCTAGTCCATAATAAACACACACTGATTATAAGCTGTTACACCAAATTCCTACTACCTATTCAGACTAGATGTAATACTTTCTTTAGCACTTGTAGAACTCCTAGCAGAATACTGATTCTCTTTAGAAATTCTTCACGCAAATCTTCTAGCAGAACCCGAGGTTCTCTTTAGAAGATACCACAACACGATTGATGTGATTCGATATTTTGTTTGCACAAAACACCGGTTTGATTTCCCTTTAGATGTGAATCAAGGTTTTGGAAATCTTGTGTTTGTTTTGATAAAAACAATTACTAGGTAAAAGTAATATCAAAAACAAACTTGTAGATTAGGGATTATTATACTCTTCAATAAAGGAAGAGAAGGCTAATAACTCTACAACAAGAACAACTAGAATAAATCTAGAGATATCTTGTTTAAAACTTCTCAAGGATTTTTATGAGATGCCTCAATAGAAGTTTTTCTTTCTAGTCTCCGATTTTGAATAACAAGTGTTGGTATACGATCGGAAACTGAAATCTATGAAAACCAAGGCTTTATGATCAACAACTCTTGAATGGTTTTATATCAGAAGAGAAAACCTTAGAATATACAAGAGGTGAAAAACCTAGATTACAAGTTTTATAATCAATCACGAAGATTTAATTCAACTTGGCTTTGTGATCCCCAATACAAAGAATTTTATATCACTCTTGTTCACGAAGAACAGAAGACATGGAAACAACCTGCAAAGCTTACGCCTATTTTCCAAAAGGGATGAAAAACGTGTAAACTCACGAACCCTTTATTTATAATGAACAATAGTTTGGAAGCTAAGCAAAGCTATTTTCCTTTTTCAAGACTCTCCTAAATATGGGAGTCTTTCATAAGTTACACATAATGCATAAATAATTAATCAGCAAATATTTATTTATGTGAATAAATCACATTCTAACTTGGGAAGGAATTAAAAGTTATCACAAACACTTTAATATGGTATTCAAATATGTTTGGATTAATAGCCATCTTTCTTAGACAAGTAAATATCACCAACTTGACCAAAAATAACTTTTAGTCACGTAATTGGGCCCAAGTCCATGAACTATTACAAACAGTCCATGGATTGTTTCCTACTAACGAACTTTAATAAATCACTCATAACTTCATCGTTATAACTCGGAATTGGGTGATTCTTGGCTCGTTGGATTCGTAAGCTCATTCAACATAACATAAGATTCTTTATAAGGATAAAGGTTATTGTCTCCAAGGTCATGAATCAAATAACCCCAAGTATATATACAAACATGTACATTTACCGTCATCGGAATTGTTCCATAGAATGAGCGTATATCTTGATAGATTAGAAAAGTAGAATTGAAAAAGAATCCAAATGAAATCAATCACATACCTTTGTTGATGAAGTACTTGTTGATGTCTTCTTGTAGTCTTCAATCTTCAATCTTCATCCTTTAAGGATAGCTTCGATTCAAATTCTTAGACCTAATCTAGTCCGAAACTATATTTAGTATGTTAAATCAAGAATTCATTTTGGAAACTAAAACTGAAAACTAACTTGACATACCAACGCTAGTGGGTTCAACCGAGCAGTAACAATCTCCCCATTTTCCAATTTTAGTGACAAAGCCATTTTACATATGGCTTGTACTTGTTAAAAGTAAAAACGACAATCTTGATTTCCTTGGTTCTTCAACTCTGCATGTGTTCATCCAGTACTCGTTGAAGATCCATCATAGTATTATTACACAGTATCAAAGTTTCATTATATCACAACTTTGACAATAATACTACAGTGATATGTATCACCCCCTATTAGTCAATATTCCATCTCACATGGACACCACTCCCCCTTGCATAATGATCCGGAAACCATATGTATTTGTAGTGTGAACTACATATTAATTCTCCCCCCTTTTGTCAATAAAATTGGCAAAGGTACAAGAACGGGATCCTAATGAAATTTCCGAAAGGGACATTTCATGACTAAAAGAAAAATGCATACCAACTAATTTAGATGTAATCATAAAGCCGAAGATAAATGCATTCATCAAGGAGTTTATTAAGATACAAGTTAACCCCTACATGCTCCACAACCGCTTCTCCCCTCAAAGATAGCAATTAAGCACAAGTTCATTTAAGAACTCTCCCCAATAAGATGTCATTCCCGAAAGAACTACAAGAGTGACCTTACTCCAAAGATAAGGATTTATATATTGGATTTTAGAAAACCCACAAGGAGACGCGAACTAAGAACCAATTATTGAAAGTCTCTCATGAGATCAAGTTACTGAACAATAGAACTATCTCATGGTAATAATACACAATATGTAATCACGAAGATCAAATATTGTGATCATCTTTTCTAAGATACAAACTTGTATGAATAAGAACTGATATGCTTAGAAGGAAGAATAATCTTTTCCATAAGGATTTACACCAAGAATGGTTACCATAAGAGTATGAAAAAGATTCTTTGACAATAAAAACCAACATCCATGGCTTAGATAATTGCTTCTAACCTGTTATATTTAAAAATTCCAATCACAAATCAAGTTAGGTAATTAAGACTCATACATGAGGTATCTAACCATATTCATCTTAACCATAACTAGTTCAAATGACTCAGATGAACTAGTTAGAGAGTTGTTCAATTGCAAGGAAATCTTATGTAACTACACAAGACACAATTGAAGCAAAAACGATTTTGATTCACTCGAATCGATTCATAAACTTTATAGCCACGGTTTGCAAACATTCATTCCTTAGTTTATATAAATATAAGTTCACGAAAAATCGTCTTTAATTTCGCAGACTAGGTTTGCGGACTTAAGTTACCGGGCAGAGTTTACAAACTCCAGCAGAAATTCTCGGGTATGAGAACTTCGCCGGTTCGCGGAATGAGTTCGCGGACTTAGGTCACGCCATTCTTCCGGTTCTCTTGATCAACAAAGTTCGCAAACTTTGGTTCAAGGAATAGGACTTATACATAAATGTGTTTCCACAACAATGCTTATGTCCACCATTGGTTATGTAATCTAAACTCTCATTTCAATCATTGAAACATTCTTAGAGGACGTTATACAGTTGTTACACCAGTTCTCGTCAAATCAATTTTCAAAGTGATTGAAACATAACATGACTTTCATCACTAGGTAAAGATGAACTTGGTTAAAGAGAAAGCTTACCAACACATATTTCGAGGAATATGTAAGCGAGATACACCCAGCTCGAAACAATATATTGTTCAACATACTCAGAAATTTTCCAACATGATATGTGCGCCCCAATTCTTTTGCAATCCTCACCGCATTTACTAGAGCTTCTTGGTGAGGATGCACTTCCAACACAATTAGGTTTTGTTGAGGTGAACAAAATCTTGCTCACCACAGGTACTTAAAACAAGATCAAACATGGAATCTAAGAATTTAACAACTTCCTTGAAGTTTTCAATAATTGTTCCATACCTTTTAAGATGGTATCCCTTGTCGGACTCTTGTCTGGGAGATCCTTCTTCATAGTACTCGTTGCTTTATTGGTCTTCTTTGGTACCCATTTCTGAGCAGCTTTTGGAGCAACGTATTTCTTTTTCCCCTCAATATAATTATGAAACTTCTTGGGGGGAATACTGAAAGAACTGATATTATGAAACTCATTTTTTTTCCAGTTTGGAACATCAGATCTTGTCATCTTAACAGAATAAGATCTATTTTTATCTCGTTTAAGAAATCTGCAATTCCTTTGCAAGTGACCTGGTTTTCCAAAATAAAAACAATGTTTAGTATAATGGAAAAATTTATGTTTAGAGTTACCTGAATGTTTATGTGCTTGCTTTGGAGCTTGACAGGATTTCTTTTTTTCTTCAACGGCAGTTTGTAGAGATACTTTACTTTTGTCAACCGTGGAAGGTTTTGGTTGAGAAGAAACTTTAGCTTCGACAAATTTTACCTCTTTGCAAATACTAGGAGCGTCTATTCCTTCATAGATAAATCCTAGTGTATCACGATGAATTTTACATGCTCCCAATATCGAGGTTAATCTATTCGAGCTGCTATTTTTAGACAAACTCTCTTTTAAGCTCGAGTTTTCTTCTTCCAAACTTTTGACCTTCTCAAGTGCAATAACTAGATCATTCTTGGATGATTCACATTGAACTTTGAGATCTTCTCGTTCTGAATCAAATAACAAGTTCATCTCAATGTTTTCCAAGTTATCTAGCTTTGCTTGAAGGATATTTTCCCGATCACGACCTTCGGCAATTTCTTCTTTAAGCTTTCGTATTTCGTTGAGATAATCTCTTGCACCACTAGAATCAAGTTGGTCTTGCAAGTCTTTATTTCGACTATGAAGTCTGTCATATTTAACTTTCTCACTGAAAACGGTGTTTTTAGCTTCCGAGAGTTTTTTTTATGACTTTCTTTAAGAAGGTTATTAGCAACTGGATCCACATGGAACACTTCTTCGTCAGAATCAGAATCAGTATCCGCAATAATTTTTCCAGAAGCTAATGCAACCTCGCCATCCAAATCTTGGGGATTATAAAATTCAGTTTCATCATCAAGAGTAGGCAAATCTGCTGCATATCCCGATTTTCTACGGCTCCAGCTAGGACATACTGAAGACAAGTGCCCGAAACCACGACAGTTATAACATTGTACATCATCCTTAGGAGATGTTGCACTTTTAGAAAAACTCTTTTTCTTGTCTTTCAATAATTTTCTAAATTGTCATGGAGTAACATCCTTAGTATCTGGCGAATCAGATTTATCCTTAGAGAATTCAGAATTGTTTGCAGCTTTAAGAGAAATCACCCCTTTTCTTGCGTGTTCATTATCAAAGATCTTTAACTTTCCAGCAAGAGTATTTCTGGAGAGTGTAGAAAGATCGTTTCCTTATTCAATGGCATGTTTCTTAGACTCGTATCTTGATGGTAGAGACCTTAGAATTTTGCACACAATATCTTTCTCTGGAATAGTTCTTCCTAACGCAAATGAGGAGTTAACTATTTGAGAAAGTCTTTGGTTAAAGTCATCAAAGGTTTCATTATCAGACATGCGAATTTTTTCCAAGTCAGAAGCTAGATTTTGAAGCCTTGCTTGTTTCTCTGCGGCATTCCCTTCGAATACGGTTTCTAAGATATCCCAAGAATCTTTAGACTTATTACACGTAGTAACGTGGTGCTGAAGATCTGGGGTAATAGCGTGGATGATCACATTTAATCCTTCAGAATTTTGCTTTGCAACAAGAATATCAAGATCATTATAATCACCCATATTCTTTTCAACAATTACACCATCTACTTTAACTGATGGAGGATCATAGCCATTAACAATACGAAGCCATGATTGAAAATCTCGCACTTGAATGAAAGAACGCATAGCAATTTTCCATCATAAATAGTTCGTGCCATCGAATACTGGCGGTACGTTTATAGAGATAGCACTAGTCCAGAAGGGGTTATAAATCACGCATGAAATCTGTTATAAAACATAGTTTATCATGGTTTTCACCCGTTATTAGAATCGTTATTTATTTGGTGTGACTTTTTAAAAATGACAAATAGGAAACATTATTAAATACAACGTCTAAAATTCGTGATTTAAAATCACATACATAATCTGTCATTAAATATCACAGTTATTGTATGTAACATTAAATAAAGGTTGATTTATGTCATATAAGAATCACTGTTAATATATGTGAAATATAATAAAGGTTGATGCATGCCATTAAAAAAACACGGTTATTAGGTGTGAAATAAAACAATGGTTCATAACCGTTATAATTGGAGGTATTTTCATTAAAAATAAATTTACCAATTCTAACGAGACTGTTTCGTCATTTTCTAGCTATGGATTCAGATTTTGGAATCTGAATGAAATCAGTTCAGAATTATATTTAGTGAGGAACGAATTGCGAAAAGAAAATAAACGTTAAAGAATTACTATTAATTATTTATTAAAAGAGAATATAATATTCAAACATAGATTTGAAGACATATCCTAGCAACTCCAAGTTACATCCTGAAATTAAAAAACTAATCAATCTACTCCAAGTTACATCCTGAAAATTAAAAAACTAATCAATCTACTCTCACTACCATTCTAACTTGATGGATCTCCTACAATAGTCACATAGGCCTTGGGCCACTTAACAAACTCACTTCTTTTAACATTCCCAAGTACATCATCTCTATCGCACAACATCGCAGTTGGATCAATAATTTCGTCAATCGTGCAGTCGTAGTGGTCATCAATCAGTAGCTTAGTATCAACATATGCAAGTGCAACAACCTTTTTTCTGAAGTTCCTCAAACAGCAAAGACCAAACGACGAAGGAAAGGACGAAGGGATCCCAATACCCTGTATATGTAACAAGACAAACTTTAAAATCCCATAATAGCAGCATCGTATACATCTGACTATACATTACTAAGAGATATTCGAGGTCACCTGTTGATAAGAGCTATCACGGATCTGACCATGTACTCCAGTGTTGTTTTTCTGTCTTTTATCATCCAACTGTGCTTTCAAAGATTCGTCTTTCTTCCTCACTTTCCGCAATTCGTTCCTCACTTCCTGCAACTTGGCCTTCATAAACTCAGCAGCAAGAAACTGAGATTTATAAATACCAGCACCCATTCCGCGTATGTATCCCTTTTGATCAGCGCCATATATCTTGCCATATACGTGAATCAAATTCAAATTTATTGATATTCGGTCAAACAATTAATGTAACATAAGGGAATTTCCTAGACTACTACTATGCATATGGTCACAAGGCGGAAATTACAGTATACCCACAAAGGGAAACTTCGGCCAATACAGTCTAGAACTTATGTCTTCAAGCATATGTTACATCTTATCACGAGTTCAAGGATACTACTTGAAAAACTAGTGAAACCTACATAGCGGTGCTGACTACTTGAATATAGATGCAACAGTATTACAGTGTAGTAATATGATTATAAAAGAGAAAACAAATTTCAAACCAAATCATCAAGCAGTACTATAAGAAAGAAACGTAATCACTACCACCATCCAATATGAAAATTCAAGAGGTAAAAAGATTCATGTAACAAAAAATTCACCACTAACCTCGGTGACAGCGTCAGTGCCCAAACACTTTTGTGCTGAAGGATCTTTATCATATGCCTCCTTCACTAGTGCCTACACATCAACAGAAGCCAACCAGATTCAGAGACTAACTGACATCATCAATATCAATAAACAATATAAAAATAGAAGAACTTACAAGTTTTGCAGCTGCCTGTGATTTAGAAGACGAAGGATCATCATCTGGGGTGGCTCTATGTGTTTTCAGAAACGCATCTGCCTATATATCTGACCAGTGGCGCTTTCCTTTTCCTGTGACAAAGCAATGCATTAAATAAATACTTGCAAAATTTTGCATCACAAGACAACATCTGTGAGCCATAATAAAGAAGAGGTTTACTGACAAGATAAGTGCATCAAAATTTAATTAGCTTCTAAGGTAAGTAATTATCCTACAGCAACAAGCCTTGAAATCTAACCAGCTGGGTGTCTTCAGCTATTATTGCACTTTAAAAACCAAATGGATTGAAACTAACAACTTTCAGTCGGAAGCAACAATGCAAGGAATGAACAAGAACCAATGGAACTAGTATAAACAAGGACTCTAGGCATACCAAAAACATCATATGCTATCCAATTAGGGAAACAAATGAAATAACATAAGAAAATAGCTTAAAATGCAATATATTGTTAAGAATTTACCAATTCATTCCACCTTGTAGGGACACCTTTCCTACCACCTGTATATTGAGCCTTAATATTTTACCGTGCTTCCGCAGCTTGTTCAGATTTTTTCAGCCACTTGGGTCACTGATGTTATTGATAAATTTCTCCCAGTCTTCTTTTTTATTGTATGCTGGCAACTTCCTTTTCTTTTCTTCCACAGATGTAACACCATTGAGCGATCGTTTTTTATTTGACTTTTCAGTTCTCCGGGCACTGTTTGCTTTTGCTAAAACATACTTCTTATGGATAACTGTTACCTGGTACATATTCTGTAATAATGCATTGTAAGCATTTAATTTCAGCACTTGGTAAGGTTATAGAAAGCCAAGAAAATATATATGAACATAAGCATAAGCGGAAAAAATCCAATTGGACTCACTTGAATAGAGTTCCAAACATCTTCTTTGTCTTCTGGAGGAACCTCTTTCCATTTTGCATACCCCAACCCTATTTTCGACCTTGTAATCTCTCCGATCAAGGTTGCAAAATTTGGTGGCCCGTTCCATTGCCCATACTCATTAAAGAATATTGGCAAACGATCATCTAGGTTTGAAAAAACAAAATTAGAATAAGTAATGAACCATCTGTGATTTAGAAAAGAATGTATTTGAAGGAAGAAAACTTACTATAAGAAAATAAATTGTAGTTCATATAACTTAAAAACTAGGGAAATCAATGAAAAGATATTTAATATTACCAGTGTTCTCAATTTCATGGGTTAACACAATCTCATCATATTGGCCCCCTGAACTATGTGCACCATGACTTGATCCAGATACTATGGGGCTATGTCTCGGAGGCGAGGAAAGCCAGTTTAATGTGGGGCTTCCTTCCCTTGAAAAAGAAGTGGACATCTGAAACATAGACAAACATAATGATTGAGCTCGGATAAAAGAGTTGATGGCCATTGGTAATGGTGATAATGCTTATGATGAAGAGATGAACAATACGATAAAAGGGAAAAATTAACCAAGAAGTTGCTTCACTGAGCTTATTCTTCACTGAACAATACGATAAAAATGCAAAACACACTAGATTAATCAGATAGAATCGGGTCAGAATGTTATCAGTAGCATTTATACACTAGTTATACACTTATACTCACACAAGTTATTTGATATATGTATCTATAAACCAAAATGAAGCATACATTAACACTGTAGTCCTTAAAAGTAAGCAGGTTAAATTAGTAAAAGTAACCCCAAAAAAGTGCATATTATCGTTGAAAGTGAGATCAGATCATTAAGTTTGACAATTTATGAACTTATTCATATATCAAAAAGAAAAAACCAAACAATACATTCCAATTCAGTAAAAATTACACAAGATCAGCTTAATTAAACCCATTATATCATGTTTAATTGGTTCTAAAAACCAAACCCATATTAAATTCGATCAAATCAACATGAATAGACTCCCTCTAAACCAATTTTCTCATAAAAAAGCCAGACTAATTAGGGTTACAGTGATAGAAATGTTTAGACCCAAAGGTTTTAAACACACAAACACCCAGTATACACCATAATCAAATCCAAATACCACTTGCTATTACAAAAATATAACAATCCTGAGTAACCCAGATTCAAATTCAATCAAAGATGGTCTGAATCTTTTCAATCAAAAGTCAAAAGTTATTACGATAGAGACAAGCATAAGATTATATTATAAGATAATCAATCTAATATGTAACCCATGAGTCTTTTCAATCAAAGATAGTTTAATAAGATTGTATTGTTACAAAACTAGATCAATCCTATGTAACCCCAATTTCAGATTCAATCAAAGAGTCTAATATGAACTCGTGCATCTTCCAAATCAAAAATCAAAAATATTTAGCTACAAATAAGCATAGAAAATATACCTTGCTGTTTTTGATCTTTGATAATTCCCCAAAAATATATATCTCTGAACATTTGTTAACTGATTTTAGGGTTGAGATTTATATCTATTCCAAAACAACACCAAGCGGGAATAATCCCCGCCCAAAAGAATTTTGTTTTGATTTTCATCCCGCCCAAAAATTGTTAGGGATCGAAATTTTTTTGACAGAGATTATTACCGCTTGATATTTTCTTCCATTCCTTCTCAATATACTCAACACCATCATCCTACGGCGATGAAGAAATGTTTCCAAAATTATAGAACAAAACTGCAATGAATAATCCCTAACTTTCAGCCAAAATTTCAGATGAGAAGAAATCTTCTCTGCCTAAGATAGAGACGGGATGAAGTGATGAAATTGTTAGATCTGGACTTTCCTTTGGAGGAGAAAACTATGTTTACATTCTTCACAACTAAACACGCGTCTGTATTTCTTTCTTTTTTTTTTGTTTTTTTTGTTGGGCGTACATTTAGTTGGGTGTCCACGGCACATATAAAGACTTTGGCATTTTATTTTTAATTAGTGATCCTTGACTAGGGTTGACTCCTACCAATAAGAAAAAAAACAAATTGCTAAACTAATTTTTGAGGCATACCAAAATTATAATACCACACAAAATTGATTAAAATTATAAATTAATTTTCTTCTCAAATTTTCATTAAAGTTACATAAAAAATTTCAGCTGTTGGGATAATTTCCGGTCTCGGTCGTAATCATGTTGAATTTTAATTACATGATATTATTCAATCGTAGAATAATTGTTGAGTTTCGCACATATTATCGTTAAAATTTGTCTCGTATTACATGATTATAATTAAAACTCGATACTTCAATTTCATATATCGTTGAATGCTTTACCGAGTTGAACGAGTTCGAGCAAAAATGAAGAAAACCGAAACTTCATCCTTTCGAATTGGGACGATTTGAGAATTTGACCGAGTTGAAATATAGTTGCATAATCAAGACTCTATAATTCAGTTGAGAATCTGACCGAGTTGAACTAGTTCGAGCAAAACAGAAGAAACTGAAACTTCATTCTTTCGAATTGAGACGATTTGGTCAAAATATAGTTACATAATCAAGACTGGATAATTCACTTGAAAATTGGATCGAGTCGAAACGAGTTCGAGCAAAAATGAAGAAAACTGAAACTTCATCCTTTCGAATTAGGACAATTTGAGAATTTGACCGAGTTGAAATATAGTTGCATAATCAAGACTCTATAAATCAGTTGAGAATCTGACCGAGTTGAACTAGTTCGAGCAAAACAGAAGAAACTGAAACTTCATTCTTTTGAATTGAGACGACTTGGTCAAAATATAGTTACATAATAAATACTGGATAATTCACTCGAAAATTGGATCGAGTCGAAACG
This sequence comes from Papaver somniferum, assembly GCF_003573695.1. NCBI lineage: Eukaryota > Viridiplantae > Streptophyta > Magnoliopsida > Ranunculales > Papaveraceae > Papaver > Papaver somniferum. Next base: position 27,462,152 of record NC_039363.1, on the reverse strand, counting down.
AGTTCGAGCAAAAATGAAGAAAATCGAAACTTCATCCCTTCGAATAGGGACGATTTGAGAATTTGACCGATTTGAAATATAGTTTCATAATCAAGACTCTATAATTAGTTGAGAATCTGACCGAGTTGAACTAGTTTGAGCAAAACAAAAGAAACTGAAACTTCATTCTTTCGAATTGAGACGATTTGGTCAAAATATAGCTACATAATCAAGACTGGACAATTCAGTCGAAAATTGGATCGAGTTGAAACGAGTTCGAGCAAAAATGAAGAAAACTAAAACTTCATCCTTTCGAATTGGGATGATTTGAGAATTTGACCGAGTTTAAATATAGTTGCATAATCAAGACTCGATAATTCAGTTGAGAATTTGATCGAGTTGAACGATCTCGAGCAAAACAGAAGAACTGAAACTTCATTCTTTCGAATTGAGAAGATTTGGTCAAAATGAAGAAACCGGAACTTCATCAATTCGAATTGAGAAGATTTATATCTAAATTTATGCACTCCACACCTCGGTTAAAATTTTGTCAACTTTCAGATTAATGCGATTTGCATCAGAATTGTGTAATTATGATAAAAAAATCCATTTCTCAATTGTAACCGATATTTATTTTTATTTTTGAAAAAAATATCTAAAGAATTAATTTTAAATTTCGAAGTAACAATTTTATCATAATGAAAGATTCCACTCAAAATCCAGTACTGATAAATTTTATCGCGGGCCATTGTTGGGACGCTTACTGGTGTTAAACTTTCGCCTCTCCTAATTTTCCTGTAACATCATAATTAATGAAAATTCAGTACAACACTTCGATAAAATGAAGCAACAGTTCAATTCAAAAAACTTAAAACTTATAAATGCATCTTCTTCAGAGTTACTGTTATCATCCAAGTTCACTGCCGTTAGGGAAGATTCTTTAGCTATACCGGTAAAGACAAAAGGATCCTCAAAAGCATTCACATAAGGACTTCGTCGTTTTGGAGATTCTAAAACAATATGCCACTTCCTATCAGGCCTACTCTCATCCTTGCAATAAAAAACTGAAGTAGCTTGAGAAGAATGGATAAATGGCTCATCGGTGTCTTTTTTGTTACCCATAAACCGTTCGAAGTTTACATAAATCTGTTTTGTAACCGGATCCACATACCATCCATTCACCTTGTCTTCGACACGAACCCAATCACAATAAAATACAGTTTGCTTGAAGGTGGTGTAATCCAGTTCTAGAATTTGTTTAACAATTCCGAAATACAGAACTTCATCGTCCACCGTGTTCTGATCTCTGACACTTGCTCTGAATGTGGTTGTGGAATTCATGGACACTCCACTATTTTGGGTGGACATACCTTTTTCTGCATCAGCTGTATAAAAGATATATCCATTTACTGCATATGCATTATGTGATAATGCATATCTAGATGGACTATCAACGAGCCGCTTAAAATCTGTCATGTCTTTTCCCTGAAATTGTTGCGTTAGCCATTTTATGTATTCATCGGGATTCCTTGAATTCCTTCTTCCTCTAACATGTAATCTGTCATACTTCCTGTAATCAACATATACGATTACCCCCATACTCTACAAATTTGTTTGTTCATTCAACCCTAACTAGTTCAAGTCTCAACAAGGAAGTAAGTTACTATACTAAGAAATGATAAGAAAGTATGAAAGTATGAAAGTACTACTTACTTTTCCCATTCAGTATTTTCTTCAGAATGCATCAAAACCCATCTGCGTGCTTGTTCTTACTGTGGGTTAGGTATATGATATCTTTTTCCTTCAGACATATTTGGCAGGTATGGACCTTCCTGAATGTCATCGTCAGTAGATATCCTTCCCTTTTTCTTGTAACACTTCTCCCTACTAATGTAGTTTTTAAGTGGTAGTAAAGTTCGTTCAACTCGGATTGTGTAAAGGTTTGATTTAAGAACTAAGAATAAAAAAACTAAAAATATATTCACAAGGTTGTCACGAATATCGAGAGGTACTGAGACTTAGGATTTCACCACTAATCACATTCAATTGGTTCATATGATGACTCATAACAATTCTAGCTCTTTTGTTGACTCTTTTCTTTGCCAAAAGTAGATTTTATAAAGCATTAGATGTAAATCACAAGCATGATGCATCAAAAGTTCATAAAACCCAGCATGCGACATCAAACAAAATCACAACTGATCAAGAAAAATCATAAATCGATTAAAACAAGTGCAAAAGTCATAAAGAATCAATTATAGTTACCAAGTGATTGTGAAATAGGGCTTCCTCCATCATCCCAGTGTTGGGGTTTAGCTCCTCATGTAAAAAACACACCCAAAAGATAGAAATATGGATCAAAAGGTTTTTTTATTGAAAAATAATATAGTGCAGCGAGTTTGTAACAGAGATAGTTGTTACAACTCCCACTGTTACAATTGGGTTGCTGTTACAAAGGAAAGATGACTGTCTTTATAAAGTGTGATGTATTGTTGGTGTTCTTCTTCCATGCAGCACCTTGATACTCCTCTGCAACTCCGGATCTGTAACCTCTGTTTCTTACCCCAAACTCTCAACTCCTTATATGAATCTCACAGCACCTATATATACCCAACAAAGTCGAGTAAATCCAAAAATAATCTTGTTTTCTTTCGCCAAAAGTCTCGGAAATAATCTTCTCCTCCCTGTTGCTTTACGCGTCTTCCTGTTTCCTTTTTTACGCGTAGTATGAGGTGGAAAATCTCCTTAGGATAACATCAAATCTTCATAGTATATTCTCCTCAGTTTCTTTACACGCAACTTCCACACACCAAACAAAATCCGATAACATTCCCTGTTTCACCAAAAGTCCGTGTAAGCTTCCTTATTTTTCTCGATTTGAAAGTCCTACTGCTCCTTTCTTGTCGCAACAGTCCTACCACAGTCCATTCCCGTGAAGTTCTCGACGAAAACCTTTCCCAAATCCTTCCCCAGAGAACTTCGCAACTCAAACTCATGTTCCATGTTCTCTTCAAATCAATAATCAAGCCCAACTCTTTTGATTTAAAGGCCTATACCAGACCTGTAAATCCAAAACAGGCCCACTGAAACCAATTCTAGCAATTGAATCTCCTCAAAAACTTCCCGAAAATCCAACCCCAAAACTTTGTTCGTGACTGCACATATTCCCGCCAATTCACAAAATTCAAAAGGTAGGGGATGACCTCCCCTTATCCGTGGCTGGTCTCCCTTTAGCAGATGTCTGGAAATGGGTCACCCCTTAGTAATTAGGTTACCCCTTATCCAAAGTGAGAGTCTGTATAGTAATTTTCTCCCACGAGCGCAAAAACCACTTTTTTAGCCAATTTCGCCACAAAAGCTTATTTCTCCAAAAATACCTACAAGGACATAAAAAGCCATAATAAATATAAAATTGAGCACTAATAATATATACAATTGAGATTATATAAGATACAAAAATGTTCCTATCAAATACCCCCAAACTTATTATTTTCTAATCCTCGAGCAAATCAAATAGAAAATAAAATCCTAGCTCACTGTCGCAGGCATCGTCGATTGCATTTAGCGTATGCAATAAGCCTTTAAACCCCTAGGTGGCCCTAGTGGCAGAGTTATAGTCTCGGGAGGGATTACAAGAGATATACCCACAAAACCTGTACTCCAGACCCTAGCTATCTACACAGAACCTTGGAAGGCACTAAAGAATCTCCTTGGTTGGCATACTTATTGACTACAGGAGGAAGTACCCTGATGCGAAATTCCAATTGTTGTACACGAGTTTGCACTCAAGCATACTAAAATTCATATAAAGTGACAGAGCTCTATTCAGATAGTCACACTATGGACATCAATATCCGGAGTCAAACTTATCACATGGATAGATCAAGAAGATGGATATAGAGAAAAACATAGATGGTTTTCGATGTTGACTAAGGTGAACGGTGTTTCTCATATCTGTCTGAAGGCCACTGCCAAAATGAACCTATCTTAATGGATTGAGGTACTAGTCTGACTAATATCAACACACTGGCATATAGAAGGGAACCAGTGTTCGATAACCTAACTCTAGGTCAACACAACTGGCATATACAAGGGTACCAGTGGTCGACTTTATTGAATTTATTCCTTTTGGTCAAATGGTCTGGTCTCAATTTTTTTATTTTTTTTCATGGTATCTCAATCACTCTAATTCACCCTAGCATTGGTAACAACTTGAATCGTGAGCCCCACCAAATCACTTGGAAACATATTTAAAAAGAAAACTAAAAACAAAAGTGAAAAGGACTCAACAAGATATGGCGAAACTACCATGTTATTTCTAACACCTGAGCTCTGTGCTTTTATGAATAGACTCTTTAGATGTTTCCATCTAATCAGATTGGTTCCTCAACTCCTACGATCAAAATGCTTCCATCCACTTAGATTAGTTAGTGAAATCCTCAATAGGCATAAATTTCTAGGTTCTGGAGTTTATTTATTCATACTGCAACTAAAAAGTTTCTCCCATACCCCCAAACTTAAATCTTACATTGTCCTCAATGTTCTAAAGATAAAATTAAAAGCATGAACAAGGAGAAACTGTTACCATTTGAAGCAAAAGAGATAAGGAAAGATATTACCATGTTGCATGAGATTGGGTTACCTCCCAAAAAGTGCTAAATTTAAAGTCTTCAGCCAGACGTCAAATACCACAAAATGGCTAATTACCTTTCAAATCATATATCAATAGTCGAAACAACTGTGGGTCAACAAAAGCAAATAAAATTGCCACAATTATCAGACAACTGCACAAAATCAGAAAAATGAACAGACATAGCACATCCTCGTCCAAGGTTTCCTGCAAGACAACTGGGTTTTTCTGTTGTGCCCATTTGGGCTTCATATGAGTGTCTTGACAAATTGACTCATTCGACCAACAAGTCTTTAGAATTTCCTCCTGGACAATATCAGGAGGATCCGGTTGCGGAGTCGGAAGTGACTCAAGTAATACCTCAGGTACACTAGGCTCGAATCTCAAGTTAGGGACTTCTAATGGAGATAATTGACCATTACTACCCCCAAACTTAGGGTAGTCAGTATTCTCGGACAAACCTCTAGCTATTGCTTGAATTTCTGGATCCTCGGAGTCTTTAAAATACTCAAGAGCTTCTTCTAGTTCATTACCCCCAAACTTAGGGTCAACACTACTCTCCGTAAGGCCTAGCACTATGGCTTGAATCTCAGGGTCCGTAGAGTCTTTAAAGTACTCAAGAGCTTCTTCTAGTTCAAAAGTTTGGTCACCTAACTGACTTAAGAGAATTTCCTCATCAAGTTCATCTAAGGAATCACCAAATAAAGTGTCGTCCCAATTATCCTGAGTTAGATCCTGAACTAAAGTGCTAATCATATTCACTTCTTCTAAATCATCGGAAGGTTGTCTATTAACATTAAAGACATTTAGTTCAGTGGTCATATTACCAAAGGATATGTTCATAAGTCCGGTCCTACAGTTGATGACAGCGTTAGCTGTGGCTAAAAATGGGCGACCTAAAATCACCGGTATTTGAGCACTAGGATCCTGAACAGGCTGAGTATCTAGAACAACGAAATCCACTGGATAAATAAATTTATCAACCTCAATCAGAACATCCTCTATGACACCACGAGGTATTTGACAGACCTATCAGCTAATTGCAATGTCATTTTAGTCGGTTTCAACTTACCAAGACCTAGCTGGTTGTATACATGATAAGGGAGTAAGTTCACACTAGCTCCTAAGTCAAGCAATGCCTTATCTACTGAATAATTACCGATCACACAAGATATGGTGGGGCATCCAGGGTCTTTATACTTAGGGGTTGTTTGGTTCAGAAGGATTGAACTTACCTGACCAGCTAAAAAGGCTTTCTTATGGACATTAAGCTTACGCTTTCGTGTACAAAGGTCCTTAAGGAACTTGGCATAAGCAGGCATTTCCTAATTGCTTCTAATAAAGGGATGTTAATGTTTACCTGCTTAAATATCTCTAGTATTTCGTTGAAAGTCGACTCTCTCTTTGTTGGAGCTAACAACTGTGGATATGGGGCTTTGGGTACAAAATGAGACCTGTCGGGAACCACATTGGCATCACTAGAAATTTTATCGGTTTCTTCAGTTAGTGGCTCCTTCTGGGGCTCATCTTGGGAACTAGAAGGTGGATCTACAGTATGTCCACTATTAGGCATGGCTACCTTATTGTCTACCGTTTTACCACTCCTAAGGGTTGTGACAGAATTCACTTGATTAAATGGTTTTGCACCTACTTCATGAACTCCTCTAGGGTTGGGGGTAGTCTGACTGTGGAGCCTTCCGTTATCTCTCTCACTTAAGGTCTTAGCTATTTGGCCGACTTGAAGTTCTAGCTTAGCAAGGCTCTGAGCATTAGTTTGAAAGTTCTGCTTGGTTTCCTGCTGAAAACTAATTTGGCTCTGTGCTAACATATCCTGAGTTTTTGCTAACATCTTAATAGATTCCTCTAAGCTAGTCGTTTTATTTTCTGGGCCTGATGAATTCTTAGTGTAACCAAAATCTGGGGGAGCATTAGAATTACTAAACTGACCTAGACTCTGGCCCTTAGACCATGAAAGGTTCGGATGGTTTCTCCAACCAGGACTATAGGTTTCTGAATATGGGTCAAACTTCTGACGGTTATCAAACCTAGTGTTATTATAGAGAGCATTGGCTTGCTCTTCATTATTATGGCCTTCCCAAAAAGACTCTATTCTACCACTAGTATGACCCAATTCTAAGGCTTCTAACCTTTTTGCTATAGCAGCAATTTTGGCATCTGATTCATAGCCTCCTCTACCCTATTAACGTTTCCTCTACCTAGAAGAATTGTTTTCTTGGGTTCCCTACTATATTCCCATTGTTGGGTCTTTTCGGCGATTTCATTCAAAAATTTCATCGCCGCATCAACAGTTTGGTTTTCAAAACCACCAATGCATAGAGACTCAACCATGGTTGTTTTCGAATAATATAAACCCTCATAAAGGATTTGAACTAGCCTAACCTTTTCTAAACCATGATGAGGACATTGGGATAATAAGTCATTGAACCTTTCCAAATACCTATATAATGATTTTCCCTCCTGTTGAGAAAATGTGCAGATTTGCGTCCTAATAGACGATGTTTTGTGCCTAGGGAAAAACTTGCTCAAAAAGGCAGATGTAAGTTTTTCATATGTTTCTATTGAACCGGAAGCCAAACTATATAGCCACGATTTGGCTTTATCTTTCAGGGAAAAAGGAAATAACCTAAGTTTCAAAGCATCATCATCAAGGTCTCTAATCTTTAGGGTACTACAAATTTCCCCAAAATCCCTAACATGGAAGTATGGGTTTTCATTTTCTTTACCTAAAAAGATTGGGAGCATCTGTAGGGTCCCAGGCCTAAGTTCATAATTTGCTTCAGTTTCGGCTAACTTGATACAAGAAGGGCGAGTAGTCCTAGTTGGGTTCAACAAAGCTTTCAAAGTTGTCATTGCTGGCACTATCGGGATATTTGGGATTCTATGCAATCACAAAACAAGGCTGACTCAACCAAATCAAACCTAATTTTCTAGCAAACAAAAAGCATGATGGTTCCACTTAGATTGTTTCTAGACCAGTTTCTATTCTTTTGAAAAAGAACTCGTTACAATCTGAGCAAACCCCTCTGGAATCAATCCGAGTCAAAGTAAGTTGAATCGAGGCGAGGGAAGCTCAGTGGAGCTTTGATACCCAAGGACTCACCGGTTACAAGGCGGTGCAGTCACGCATTCAACTCACAGAAACCATCATGAACTTCGAAGTATGCTCAAAAGAGTAACCAATATTTTTCGAACGACTTTCCTATCAATCTCGTTACCCTATCGGTCTCGTTCTAGTCAAAATTTTAGGCTTAGGTTCGCGTTTGGTTTCGTTTTCCTAAGGCGGGCAAGAAGAGAACGGTGATGAAATCCAAACCCTTATCTTGTATGGCCAGTCCTTGCCCTTTACTAGGAAATTAAAGCAGCCGTTTTCAAGTCCTCAGCATATATGCAAACGAAGGAATACAGTAAACCCGCTGACAGGGGATTCGCGGGTGTTTCGAAAAACTTACCTCCCGTACCAGACGGGCGAAGAACCGCTAAAGTCTACTCGGGCCACGACTCCTATGTCATGTGCGAACCCGAGGGGCCGAGGCGATATCGTAATCACCGTCCTTCTCTGCACACAGTTTTTATTTAAACCAACCCTTCCGTAGGGTTTAAAAATAATAATGTCCCAGTCCAAAAAGTGTCCAAAATAAAAAGAAAAATTACAAAAAATAAAATCCTATTTACAGTTTCTAAAAATAAAACAAAATAACTATACACAAAATATTCTTCGTCACTCCTTTCGGATTCCTCTTTTCTTTCCTTCTTTGGCGATGCTTTCCTTTTATAGCACTTTTTCTTTCCTTGTAGTTTTGCTCCAATCTGAAAAGAATCGAAAAATACCAAAGGCGTAAAAGAGAACGAAAATTCTAAAAGAAATAACATAAATCTAAAACCTAAAACCTAATACAAATCCGCGTCGGCGGCGCCAAAAATTGATGTAGTTTTTAAGTGGTAGTAAAGTTCGTTCAACTCGGATTGTGTAAAGGTTTGATTTAAGAACTAAGAATAAAAATACTAAAAATATATTCACAAGGTTGTCACGAATATCGAGAGGTACTGAGACTTAGGATTTCACCACTAATCACATTCAATTGGTTCATATGATGACTCATAACAATTCTAGCTCTTTTGTTGACTCTTTTCTTTGCCAAAAGTAGATTTTATAAAGCATTAGATGTAAATCACAAGCATGACGCATCAAAAGTTCCTAAAACCCAGCATGCGACATCAAACAAAATCACAACTAATCAAGAAAAATCATAAATCGATTAAAACAAGTGCAAAAGTCATAAAGAATCAATTTTAGTTACCAAGTGATTGTGAAATAGGGCTTCCTCCATCATCCCAGTGTTGGGGTTTAGCTCCTCATGTCAAAAACACACCCAAAAGATAGAAATATGGCCCAAAAGGTGTTTTTATTGAAAAATAATATATTGCAGCAAGTTTGTAACAGAGATAGTTGTTACAACTCCCACTGTTACAATTGGGTTGCTGTTACAAAGGAAACATGATTGTCTTTATAAAGTGTGATATATTGTTGGTGTTCTTCTTCCATGCAGCACCTTGATACTCCTCTGCAACTCCGGCTCTGTAACCTCTGTTTCTTACCCCAAATGCTCAAATCCTTATATGAATCTCACAGCACCTATATATACCCAACAGGGTCGAGTAAATCCAAAAATAATTTTGTTTTCTTTCGCCAAAAGTCTCGGAAATAATCTTCTCCTCCCTGTTGCTTTACGCGTCTTCCTGTTTCCTTTTTTACGCGTAGTATGAGGTGGAAACTCTCCTTAGGATAACATCAAATCTTCGTAGTATATTCTCCTCAGTTTCTCTACACGCAACTTCCACACACCAAACAGAATCCGATAACATTCCCTGTTTCACCAAAAGTCCGTGTAAGCTTCCTTATTTTTCTCGATTCGAAAGTCCTACTGCTTCTTTCTTGTCGCAACATTCCTACCACAGTCCATTCCCGTGAAGTTCTCGACGAAAACCTTTCCCAAATCCTTCCTAGAGAACTTCGCAACTCAAACTCATGTTCCATGTTCTCTTCAAATCAATAATCAAGCCCAACTCTGATGATTTAAAGGCCTATACCAGACCTGTAAATCCAAAACAGGCCCACTGAAACCAATTCTAGCAATTGAATCTCCTCAAAAACCTCCCGAAAATCCAACCCCAAAAATGGGTCACCCCTTAGTAATTAGGTTACCCCTTATCCAAAGTGAGAGTCCGTATAGTAATTTTCTCCCACGAGCGCAAAAACCACTTTTTTAGCCAATTTCGCCACAAAAGCTTATTTCTCCAAAAATACCTACAGGGACATAAAAAGCCATAATAAATATAAAATTGAGCACTAATAATATATACAATTGAGATTATATAAGACAAAAAAATGTGCCTATCACCTACCATTCAGAATATACTCCATATAATGTCTCAATGCGTCATCTAATACATATTGTTCTGTAATAGATCCCTCTATATAGTTTTTGTTGCGACCAAAAACTTTGAATGTTATCATCATCCTGTAGTGTAATCACAACAACAATAATAAGACAATTTACCTCCATGAAAAACTAAAACAAAAAATTTACTCAATCAACTAAATTACCTTTCAAAAGGATACATCCATCGAGTTGTAACAGGACCCAATGTTTCCGCCTCTTCTGCCAAATGTATGACGACATGTATCATTGAAACAAAAAAATTCGGCGGGAAATACATTTCAAAAACACATATAGACTCCACGAGACGTTGGTGCATGATGCGAAGCTTAGCAATATCAAGAACCTTAGAACAAAGAACTTTAAAGAACAATGACACCTGTCGAATGGCCTCAATCAATAGACGATGCCCTTTGAAACAGTACATCAAAAAAACGGGTAGCAAACCCTGCATTAGGATGTGGTAGTCATGTGACTTCATGCTTTTTAACTGAAAGTCACGCAAATATACTTTTCCTTTCCAGGTCCCGCAGTAACCAATAGGAACCTTCAGGTTACTAAGAGACGTGCACACTAGTTTTCTATCTTCTATAGACAAACGATAAGGTGCTGGCGGCATTTCTGGAGACTTTCAAGGTCCTCTCTCCTTCAACCATAAATTCCTCTTTATCTTAAGGATTTGCAGATCCTTACGCGCCGGAATCCCATCCTTATTCTTATCCTTATTGTCCATTATAGTTCCAAAAAAAATCTCAGCAAAATTTTTCTCAATGTGCATTACATCCAAATTGTGTCGAACCAGCAGATCCTAGAGTAAACTAGGACAGTTAGTAACAACATACATACATCAATAGTTGGAAGAAAAAAAATGACACCAAAAAAAAAAATCAAAAGAAGTAACTTAAAAAATATCAAAGGTGAATGGTTCGTATGCCAGTTCAAGAAGCATGTGTATTGTGCCGCAATAATATACAAAGTAGGCAAATCAAATAATAAGACTGTTAAATTAGTTACCTCCCAGTAAGGCAAATCAAATAAAATCGATCTTTTTGACCATGGAGTGCTTGTATAAACTGAGCGCTTCTTCATATTTGGCGGAATACTTGTATCAACCGTCTGTTTCCTCTTACCTGTTTTCCGACAAGATTCAGTACGTACACGATTCATAGTGTTCAACAGTTGGACGCCCGTCAAACGCCTTTTCCCAGTAGAATTTGATGTTTTTTCCTTCCTACTTGTGAACTTCCCAAATTCTGTTTGCACACTATTTATCTTCGTTAGTAATTGCGCTCCGGTCAAACGGCATGGAGCATCTCCATGTTCTTCGATTCCATCAAATTTTTCTTTTGCATTTCTGAAGGGGTGGTCAGCTGGTAAGAATCTTCTATGACCCATGTAGCTGAATTTACGTCCATTCTTTAGCCAGATTGCATCTGTCTTTTCACCACACACAGGACAACCAAATCTTCCTGATGTTCTACAACCAGAAACATGTCCATAGGACGGAAAGTCATGCACACACCACATTAAGATTTCTTTCAGCATAAATTTACTCTTTGTATGAGAATCATATGTCAACTTTCCAACAGACCATAATTCTTTCAACTCGTCGACTAACGGCTGCAAATACACATCGATGTTATGGCCTGGTTCAGTTGGACCAGGAACCAGTAGTGTCAGCATTGTAAATTCTTTAGCCATGCAGTGTGATGTGGGAAGGTTCAACGGTACAAGCATAACAGGCCAACAATTATGTGGATAATTCATTCCGAAAGGGTTAAATCCATCGGTTGCCAGTCCTAAACGCACATTTATCTTCTCTGCATAAAACTCAGGCCACTTGCTATCTGTAAACTTCCAACAAGGAGAGTCCACAGGATGTCTCATGTGTGTGCTGCTTTCCTCTATATTACCACTGCAATTCAACAGCTCTGCTATCCATGGTGTACTAAACATGCGCTGCAACCTTTCAGCAACTGAGAAATATCTTAATTTTTTCATTGGCACTCTTTTGGCATGTGGTTTCTTCTTATCAACTGGTTTCCATCTACTTGCTTTACAATTAGGACATTCATCCATGTCAGCATAATCCTTCCGGTAAAGAACGCAATCATTCGGGAAAGCATGTATAATTTCACACTTCAATCGAAAAGTTTCAATCATAGCCTTGGCTTTATTGGCTGTTGCCGGTAATGTATTCCCAGCAGGTAAAATAGTCTTCATAAATTGCAATAACTCAGTCAAGAAAGCATCGAAACAATTGTGTCTTGCTTTCATACTTAGTAACTCAATTATTGTAGGCAATTTCGTATGCTTCCCATCACAAGAAGGATACAAGGGTTGTATTGAATCTTCAATCCTCTTCTTGTAATTTATATCATCACCTTGATCACCTTCAACATTATCACCACTCTCTTGATTAGGATCATTGAAACAGTCTTCCATGTGGTTATCGAGGTCAATACGTCGTTTTAGGTCACAGAACATGTTGACCAATCCCCGACCAGAATCATCACAATGAACTCTATTACCAGGTAAATTAGGAGCTTGATTAACATTGACAACATTTGTACGAGGTTGTTCTCCATGATGTATCCAAGTTCTGTATGTCTTAAGGAAACCATTTTTGATCAGATGCAAATGTATTTCCTCTAGAGAATATTGTTTTCTTTCTGCAAAAAGCTTACATTTCGAGCATGGACAGAGAAATAATTTATCTGCTCCTACTGTATCTTTTGTGAACCTGATAAATGATTGAACTCCTTCCCAAAATTCAGATGACTTCCGTTCTGCACCCATCCATTTTTTGCCTGGAATAGACATCACTTCAAGTAAACGTAAATGACACACATAAAAAACAAAATGATGCTACTCAATAATCTGTAAGTCTGCGAAGGATCAAATCAGATAAATTTTTCTTCTGAATGAATTGATAAAACTAAAGGAGCAGACAATAGTGAATTACTGGACACAACTACATCGATTTAGATGATCTGTAAGACTGTGAAGGATCAAATCAAATAAAACTCTCAGACACAGTCATAAACCAGCCTCAATAAAACCAATGATGTCTGACTCAACACAAGGATACAGAGTACAAGCACACAAACTTACGCCAATGATTTCCTGGCAAACAAGATGCAGCAAGCTTATTATCAAGAGCATCCTACAAAAGGCGACTACAGATACTACAAAAATTATGCACCACGGGAGCCAGACAACGCAACACAGCCAACTTCTCTTACAACGCAACACATGTTAAAAATAGAAGTGATAAAACTAAAGGAGCAGCAAATAGTGAATAGTGAAACTTAGTTACTGAAATACCAAAGAAGAAATTAGAATAATACAACAATCATCACTAGCAGTTTGCATCTGATGCAAATTTAACATATATATCAACTCAAACCAGCTACACAAAGATCCTATCAGGACCGCCGCTGCTGCGAAAAGCAAAGGTACTAAAATATAACCGATGGACAGAGAGTGCACATTCAGTATAAGATTCAAATTTAGAATTTTACTATGCAACAAAGGGTCATAAAAACACAGCACCCAAAAAAATAATTGATGATTAAAGAAAAGGAAGCATTAGTTCCAAGAGACTGCGTCATAATTTATATAGAAGAAGAAGAGAGTACGGAGGTAAGTTAAAATAAGGTACTCAATATTACAAAATAGACCAGAGAGTATCACAAACCAATTAACATGCCCATTATTGACTTTGACTACACACAATTGATTGGAACTTCCCCTTAATCTCCAAATTCCATCTTCATGGAGTTTTGTTCTCTTTTGGAAGAGTACTGTTGCACTTGTAACTATTAACTATTTTAAGATTCTCTCTCTCTGTGTAAGAATGATATCTTCCTAGTCCTCGACTAGTCCTTGTAGGCGCTAGGTTTCCTTTGCTGCCGGATGACATTAACTTCCCAGGAAACAGCCAAAAAAATTAACTATGCTACATGTGGTAGTCCGTAATCATTCGGTAGAAAGCCTTACAAAATCCTAAACACATCAAAAACATCAAGCCTAATATAGTTATATCCAGTGAGAATCCCTGATTTCTCATGTGATATCATGTGAAAATTCTGATAAGCATAGGTAGGATGGGATTCATGGGAAGGAAATTGGCTGAGTTAACGAAATGACATAATGGGTTAAAGGGGATCTTTACAATCCCATTAAAAAGCAAGCAAGAAGTAAAGATTCAGTACATCCTATTGTGAGTACTCAGACATGAAACCCAATTCTCCCGTAAAAATCAAACCAGTTTATCAAACCAAAATCTCTACAATTATTGATTCTTAATAGAGATTTAAAAACCAAATTCATTCCCTTCCCATTCATGCAATAAAATTAAACAAATTCATTCCTTTCCAATTTCTACATTAACCAATTAACTAGACAGAAGTTTTTTAATTAACCAAAATCTATGGATCTTATTAGATAATAATTTGGTCTCCAAAAATCAACTTTTGATTAACCATACAGAAGCTTAAGAAAAAAAACAGAATGAAAGATGAAGAGGGATTTGAAATTTATTTTAATTTGATATCTTCTTCTTCTTCGATCTCCTCTTAGGTTTGTCTAGCAAAATAACAGAGATAATGGTTTGACAAAGTGAATTCAGAAACCACTTTCATGCAATCAAACTAATCAAAATTATTCCTTTCCAATTTCTAATTTAACCAATGTATCAAATCAAAATCTTTATGTATACAAGTTTGGTCTCAAAAATCAATTTTTTAAGAACATAGAAACTGGAGAAAAACCCAAATACAAATGAATTGAAAATTACTTAATATCGTCGTGTCTTCTTCTTCTAAGTTAGAATCTCCTCAGGTAGTTAGGTTTCTGGAGGGAGAAAAATGGACGGCGGCGTGAAGAGATGAACTAAGAACTTCGAACTTCTCTTTTGGTTCTCTGAAGTTTTATCCTTTTTGGTATTGGGGTTTGCTAGAATGGAACCCGGAACCGATACGGCTCTATAGACCTATGGCAAGTAAGCCGGTGTCTTTGCTCAGCCGGTGGTTAGCCATTTTTATGGTGCGCAACAAAATATTAGTGGGGGGTATTAAAACTTACAATACCCAACAATTTTAATCCTTGATTTAATGGTTCTTCAAAAATCACGCACCTACAGATTTATCACATTTGAAAATAACGGTTTTTTTGTGTTAAATAATGGATCCCACTATTTTAATATTATATGACATAATTTGTTTGTCATACCCTAATCACACAATTAATCTTTCATTTAAAAACGTGATTTATGGCCCCTTCTGGACTAGTGTAGCACCTCTGTCCATAGAATCATATTACTACAAACACAGACTTATGAGGTCTTAGCGTGTTTGCGTGCTCTGATACCAATTGAAAAAGCGGGGGTCTAATAACCACACTCAGTATTTCGTTTGGCAATCTGAATAGACAAACTCCAATATACTTTCAAGGGAATCAACTAGACAGTTAGACTCAATCTATAAAAAGTATATCAAAGAGTTTTATATCTCTATCTCTTGATTCAATCCGCAATCAGCAAATAGGTATTCGCGAGCCCGATTGAATATAAGAGGATTAACTTGAACGGTACCAAAGACCAATGTTCAAGTGTCAATAAATTCACTCAACAACCCAAAGGCCAGATACAAGAACTGATTGATCTTAACGCACAACCTGTGATATTTCTATTATATAAATAAAATATAGTGCGGAAAATAAATAACACAGACATCAGAATTTTGTTAACGAGAAAACCGCAAATGCAGAAAAACCCCGGGACCTAGTCCAGAATAAACACACACTGATTATAAGCTGTTACACCAAATTCCTACTACCTATTCAGACTAGATGTAATACATTCTTCAGCACTTGTAGAACTCCTAGCAGAATACCGATTCTCTTAACAAATTCTTCACGCAAATCTTCTAGCAGAACCCGAGGTTCTCTTTAGAAGATACCACAACACGATTGATACGATTCGATATTTTGTTTGCACAAAACACCAGTTTGATTTCCCTTTAGATGTGAATCAAGGTTTTGGAAATCTTGCGTTTGGTTTGATAAAAACAATTACTAGGTAAAAGTAATATCAAAAACAAACTTGTAGACTAGGGATTATTATACTCTTCAATAAAGGAAGAGAAACCTAATAACTCTACAACAAGAACAACTAGAATAAATCTAGAGATATCTTGTTTAAAACTTCTCAAGGATTTTTATGAGATGCCTCAATAGAAGTTTTTCTTTCTAGTCTCCGATTTTGATTAAAAAGTGTTGGTATACGATCGGAAACTGAAATCTATCAAAACCTAGGGTTTATGATCAACAACTCTTGGATGGTTTTATATCAGAAGAGAAAACCTTAGAATAGACAAGAGGTGAAAAACCTAGATTATAAGTTGTATAATCAATCACGAAGATTTAATTCCACTTGGCTTTGTGATCCCCAATACAAAGACTTTTATATCACTCTTGTTCACGAAGAACAGAAGACACGGAAACAACCTGCAAAGCTTACGCCTATTTTCCTAAAGGGATGCAAAACGTGTAAATTCACGAACCCTTTATTTATAATGAACAATATCTTGGAAGCTAAGCAAAGCTATTTTCCTTTTTCAAGACTCTCCTAAATATGGGAGTCTTTCCTAAGTTACAAATATTATGCATGAATAATTAATTAACAAATATTTATTTATGTGAATAAATCACATTCTAACTTGGGAAGGAATTAAAAGTTATCACAAACACTTTAATATGGTATTCAAATATGTTTGTATTAATAGCCATCTTTCTTAGACAAGGAAACATCACCAACTTGACCAAAAATAGCTTTTAGTCACGTAATTGGGTCCAACTCCATGAACTATTACAAACAACCCATGGATTGTTTCCTACTAACGAACTTTAATAAATCAGTCATAACTTCATCGTTATAACTTGGAATTGGGTGATTCTTGGCTCGTTGGATTCGTAAGCTCATTCACTATAAGATAAGATTCTTTATAAGGATAAAGGTTATTGTCTCCAAGGTCATGAATCAAATAACCCCAAGTATATATACAAACATGTACATTTACCGTCATCAGAATTGTTCCATAGAGTGAGCATATATCTTGATAGATTAAAAAGGTAGAATTGAACAAGAATCCAAATGAAATAAATTACATACCTTTGTTGATGAAGTGCTTGTTGATGTCTTCTTGTAGTCTTCAATCTTCATCCTTTAAGGATAGCTTTGGTTCAACTTCTTAGACCTAATCTAGTCTGAAACTATATTTAGTATGTTAAATCAAGAATGCTTTTTGGAAACTAAAATTGACAACTAATTTGACATACAAACGCTAGTGGGTTCAACCGAGCAGTGCTCTAACAATCTCCCTCCTTTGTTAATTTTAGTGACAAAACCATTTTACATATGGCTTGTACTTGTTAAAAGTAAAAACGACAATCCTGATTTCCTTGGTTCTTCAATTCTGCATGTGTTCATCCTGTACTCGTTGAAGATCCATCATAGTATTATTACACAGTATCAAAGTTTCATTGTATCACAACTTTGACAATAATACTACAGTGATATGTATCACTCCCCCTTAGTCAATATTCCATCTCACATGGAAACCACTCCCCCTTGCATAATGATCCGGAAACCATATGTATTTGTAGTGTGAACTACATATTAATTCTCCCCATTTTTGTCAATAAAATTGGCAAAGGTACAAGAACGGGATCCTAATGAAATTTCCGAAAGGGACATTTCATGATTAAAAGAAAAATGCATACCAACTGATTTAGATGCAATCATAAACCCGAAGATAAATGCATTCATCAAGGAGTTTATTAAGATACAAGTTAACCCCTACATGCTCCAGAACCGCTTCTCCCCTCAAAGATATAGCAATTAAGCACAAGTTCATTTAAGAACGCTCCCCAATAAGATGTCGTTCCCGAAAGAACTACAAGGGTGACCTTACTCCAAAGATAAGGATTTATATATTGGATTTTAGAAAACCCACAAGGAGACGCGAACTAAGAACCAATTATTGAAAGTCTCTCATGAGATCAAGTTACTGAATAATAGAACTATCTCATGGTAATAATACACAATATGTAATCACGAAGATCAAATATTGTGATCATCTTTTCTAAGATACAAACTTGTATGAACAAGAACTGATATGCTTAGAAGGAAGAATAATCTTTTCCATAAGGATTTACACCAAGAATGGTTATCATAAGAGTATGAAAAATATTCTTTGACAATAAAAACCAACATCCATGGCTTAGATAATTGCTTCTAACCTGTTATATTTAAAAATTCTAATCACAAATCAAGTTAGGTAATTAAGACTCATACATGAGGTATCTAACCATATTCATCTTAACCATAACTAGTTCAAATGACTCAAATGAACTAGTTAGAGAGTTGTTCAATTGCAAGGAAATCTTATGTAACTACACAAGACACAATTGAAGCAAAAACGATTTTGATTCACTCGAATCGATTCATGAAATTTATAGCCACGGTTTGCAAACTTACATTCCTTAGTTTATATAAATATAAGTTCACGAAAAATCGTCTTTAGATATAACCTACTCAATTTCGCAGACTAGGTTCGCGGACTTAAGTTACCGAGCAGATTTTACAAACTCCAACAGAAATTCTCGGGTATGAGAACTTCGCCGGTTCGCGAACTGAGTTCGCGGACTTAGCTCACGCTATTCTTCCGGTTCTCTTGATCAACAAAGTTCGCAAACTTTGGTTCAAGGAATAGGACTTATACATAAATATGTTTCAACAACAATGCTTATGTCCACCATTGGTTATGTAATCTAAACTCTCATTTCAATCATTGAAACATTCTTAGAGGACGTTATTTAGTTGTTACACCATTTCTCGTCAAAGTAATTTTCAAAGTGATTGAAACATAACATGACTTTCGTCACTAGGTAAAGATGAACTTGGTTAAAGCGAAATCTTACCAACACATATTTCGAGGAATATATAAGCAAGATACACCCAGCTGGAAACAATATATTGTTCAAGATATTCAGAAATTTTCCAACATGATATGTGCGCCCCAATTCTTTTGCAATCCTCACCGCATTTACTAGGGCTTCTTGGTGAGGATGCACTTCCAACACAATTAGGCTGTGTTGAGGTGAACAAAATCTTGCTCACCACAGGTACTTAAAACAAGATCAAAAATGGAATCTAGGAATTTAACAACTTCCTTGAAGTTTTCAATAATTGTTCCATACCTTTTAAGATGTTATCCCTTGTCGGACTCTTGTCATTTTAACAGAATAAAATCTGGTTTTATCTCGTTTAAGAAATCTGCAATTCCTTTGCAAGTGACCTGGTTTTCAAAAATAAAAACAATGTTTAGTATAATGGAAAAAGTTATGTTTAATGTTACCTGAATGTTTATGTGCTTGCTTTGGAGCTTGACAGGATTTCTTTTTTTCTTCAATGGAAGTTTGTAGATATAATTTACTGTTGTCAACCGTGGAAGGTTTTGGTTGAGAAGAAACTTTAGCTTTGAAATTTTTTACCTCTTTGCAAATACTAGGAGCGTCTATTCCTTCATAGACCAATCCTCGTCTATCACGATGAATTTTACATGCTCCCAATATCGAGGTTAATCTATCTGAGATGCTATTTCTAGACAAACTCTCTTTTAAGCTCGAGTTTTCTTCTTTCAAACTTTTGACCTTCTCAAGTGCAATAACTAGATCATTCTTGGATGATTCACATTGAACTTTGAGATCTTATCGTTCTGAATCAAATAACAAGTTCATCTCAATGTTTTCCAAGTTATCTAGCTTTTCTTGAAGGATAATTTCCCGATCACGACCTTCGAAAATTTCTTCTTTAAGCTTTCGTATTTCGTTGAGATAATCTCTTGCACCACTAGAATCAAGTTGGTCTTGCAAGTCTTTATTTCGACTATGAAGTCTGTCATATTTAACTTTCTCACTGAAAATGGTGTTTTCAGCTTCCGAGAGTTTTTTTATGACTTTCTTTAAGAAGGTTATTAGCAACTGGATCCACATGGAACACTTCTTCGTCAGAATCAGAATCAGTATCCGCAAGAATTTTTACAGAAGCTAATGCAACCTCACCAGCCAACTCTTGGGGATTATAAAATTCAGGTCCATCATCAAGAGTAGGCAAATTTTCTGCATATGCCGATTGTCTACGGCTCCAGCTAGGACATACTGAAGACAAGTGCCCGAAACCACGACAGTTATAGCATTGTACATCATCCTTAGGAGATGTTGCACTTTTAGAAAAACTCTTTTTCTTGTCTCTCAAGAATTTTCTAAATTGTCATGGAGTAACATCCTTAGTATCCGGCGAATCACATTTATCCTTAGAGGATTCAGAATTATTTGCAGCTTTAAGAGAAATCACCCCTTTTCTTGCGTGTTCATTATCAAAGATCTTTAACTTTCCAGCAAGAGTATTTCTGGAGAGCGTAGAAAGATTGTTTCCTTCTTCAATAGCATCTTTCTTAGACTCGTATCTTGATGGTAGAGACCTGAGAATTCTGCACACAATATCTTTCTCCGGAATAGTTCTTCCTAACGCAAATGAGGAGTTAACTATTTGAGAAAGTCTTTGGTTAAAGTCATCAAAGGTTTCATTATCAGACATGCGAATTTTTTCCAAGTCAGAAGCTAGATTTTGAAGCCTTGCTTCTTTCTCTGTGGCATTCCCTTCGAATACAATTTCTAAGATATCCCAAGCATCTTTAGACTTATTACACGTAGTAACGTGGTGATGAAGATCTGGGGTAATGGCGTGGATGATCGCATTTAATCCTTCAGAATTTTGCTTTGCAACAAGAATCTCAAGATCATTATAATCACCAATATTCTTTTCAACAGTTACACCATCTACTTTAACTGATGGAGGATCATAACCATTAACAATACGAACCCATAATTGAAAATCTCGCACTTGAATGAAAGAACACATAGCAATTTTCCACCATAAATAGTTCGTGCCATCGAATACTTGCGGTACGTTTATAGAGATAGCACCTCTATCCATAGAATCAGATTACAACAAACACAATCTTATGAGGTCTTAGCGTGTTTTCCTGCTCAGATACCAATTGAAAAGGCAGGGGTCTAACAACCACAATCAATATTTCGTTTGGCAATCTGAATAGACAAACTCCAATATACTTTAAAGATAATCAACTAGAAAGTTAGACTCAATCTATAAAAAGTATATCAAAGAGTTTTATAACTCTATCTCTTGATTCAATCCGCAATCAGCAAATAGGAATTTGCGAGCCCGATTGAATATAAGAGGATTCACTTGAACGGTACCAAAGACCAATGTTCAAGTATCAATCAATTCACTCAACAACCCAAAGGCCGGATACAAGAAATAATTGATCTTAACGCACAACCTGTGATATTTCTATTATATAAATAAAATATAGTGCGGAAAAGAAATAACACAGACACCGGGATTTTGTTAACGAGGAAACCGCAAATACAGAAAAATCCTGGGACCTAGTCCAGAATAAACACACACTGATTATAAGTTGTTACACTAAATTCCTACTACCTATTCAGACTAGATGTAATACCTTCTTCAGCACTTGTAGAACTCCTAGGGATACCAATTCTCTTTAGAAATTCTTCACACCAATCTTCTAGCAGAATCCGAGGTTCTCTTTAGAAGATACCACAACACGATTGATACGATTCGATATTTTGTTTGCACAAAACACCGGTTTTATTTCCCTTTAGATGTGAATCAAGGTTTTGGAAATCTTGTGTTTGTTTTGATAAAAACAATTACAAGGTAAAAGTAATATCAAAAACAAACTTGTAGATTAGGGATTATTATACTCTTCAATAAAGGAAGAGAAACCTAATAACTCTACAACAAGAACAACTAGAATAAATCTAGAGATATCTTGTTTAAAACTTCTCAAGGATTTTTACGAGATGCCTCAATAGAAGTTTTTCTTTCTAGTCTCCGATTTCGACTAACAAGTGTTGGTATACGATCGAAAACTGAAATCTATCAAAACCTAGGGTTTATGATCAACAACTCTTGAATGGTTTTATATCAGAAGAGAAAACCTTAGAATAGACAAGAGGTGAAAAACCTAGATTACAAGTTGTATAATCAATCACGAAGATTTAATTCAACTTGGCTTTGTGATTCCCAATACAAAGACTTTTATCTCACTCTTGTTCACGAAGAACAGAAGACATGGAAACAACCTGCAAAGCTTACGCCTATTTTCCAAAAGGGATGAAAAACGTGTAAACTCACGAACCCTTTATTTATAATAAACAATAGCTTGGAAGCTAATCAAAGCTATTTTCCTTTTTCAAGACTCTCCTAAATATGGGAGTCTTTCCTAAGTTACAAATATTATGCATAAATAATTAATTAGCAAATATTTATTTATGTGAATAAATCACATTCTAACTTAGGCAGGAATTAAAAGTTATCACAAACACTTTAATATGGTAATAAAATATGTTTGGATTAATAGCCATCTTGCTTAGACAAGGAAACATCACCAACTTGACCAAAAATAGCTTTTAGTCACGTAATTGGGCCCAAGTCCATGAACTATTACAAACAGCCCATGGGTTGTTTCCTACTAACGAACTTTAATAAATCACTCATAACTTTAATAAATCATTCACTATAATATAAGATTCTTTATAAGGATAAAGGTTATTGTCTCCAAGGTCATGAATCAAATAACCTCAAGTATATATACAAACATGTACATTTACCGTCATCGGAATTGTTCCATAGAGTGAGCATATATCTTAATAGATTAGAAAGGTAGAATTGAACAAGAATCCAAATGAAATCAATCACATACCTTTTTTGATGAAGTACTTGTTGATATCTTCTTGTAGTCTTCAATCTTCATCCTTTAAGGATAACTTCGATTCAACTTCTTAGACCTAATCTAGTCCGAAACTATCATTAGTATGTTAAATCAAGAATGCATTTTGGAAACTAAAAATGACAACTAACTTGACATACCAACGCTAGTGGGTTCAACCGAGCAGTGCTCTAACACCATATTTTTATGTTTTGATGTGAGGCTTCGTAAGTTTTTCTTATGTTGAGCATTATCGACTAAGTTGATTATCTTCTTATGATTAACTTAGTTGTTTCTCCATAAATTCTCTTATGTCGAGCATGACCAATTAAATTTATCACTTTTTGTGGTTAATTTGGTTGTATATTTCCAATTAGATTAATTATGGGTTCTCTTGTGATTAATCTAATTGAGCATTTTTTGATTCAAATTCATATTCGTATGTGATTTGTTATGTCCAAAGAAATCCTTCTTTTCTTTCAAAATTAAGGCCGCTCTTGTTGTTCTTTCAGTAATGACATATTATGGGGGAGAGTTCTTAATTGAACTTGTGCTTAATTTCCAAATCTTTGTGGGGAGTGCGGCTGTGAAAAATTATAGGGGTTATCTTGTATCTTTATAAACTCCTTGATGAAAGCATTTACCTTCGGCTTTATGATTACATCTAAACAAGTTGGTATGTACTTTTTTTTGGTCATGAAATGTCTCTTTCAGAAATTTCATTAGGATCCCGTTCTTGTACCTTTGCCAATTTTATTGACAAAAAGGGAGAGAATTAATATGTAGCTCACACTACAAATACATATGGTTTTCGGATCATTATGTAAGGGGGAGTGGTTTCCATGTGAGATGGAGTATTGACTAAGATGGAGTGATACATATCACCATAGTATTGTTGTCGAAGTTGTGATACAATTGAACTTTGATGTTGTGTAATAATACTATGACACTGTATAACAATGATTGAGAATTATGTTTTCTCATTGTTATAGCTACGGATTTTCAACAACGACGATGCTGAACTTACAACCTTTGGTATCATTGGAGTACTTGGAAGTGACGAATATTTCGAGTAATGTTGAAGATTAGGCATGTGTAATAGGAGCTACAGAAGTATATTTATCTTTTTTGTATTCCATATGTATTGATAGTTTTGTCATTAAAATTGACAAAGGGGGAGATTGTTAGAGCATTGCTCGGTCGAACTCGCATGCGTTGCTATCTCAAGCATGTTTTTCAATGTTAGTGATCAAAACTATAAGTCTTGATTTCTAGTATACTATAGCTAAGTCTCAGACTAGTATAGAAAATGTAGCTGAACTGAAAAACTCCATGGCGTATCATCATACAAGACGAAGAACTACTCAAGGAACTGGTGGAACTTCATCGACTAAAAGGTATGTGGAGACTTGAACTTATCTATCACTCAAAAGTCTATTTACTCTCTCTCCTAATTTGATACAAAAGTTATTTTGTTATATAGACTTTGATTATACACATTTGCTATTTCGAGCCGAGTTTATCTCGCCTATCTATTTCTCGAAATATGTGTTGGTAAGCTTTCGCTTTGGCCAAGTTCATCTTTACCTAGTGACGAAAGTCATGTTATGTTTCAATCACTTTGAAAATGGCTTTGACGAAAAATAGTTTGTGAATAACAACTATATAACGTCCTCTAAGAATGTTTCAATGATTGAAATGAGAGTTTAGATTATGTAACCATTGTTGGATATAAGCATTGTGTGGTAACACATGTATGTATAAGTCCTTATTCCTTGAACCGAAGTTTGAGAACTTTGTTGATTAAGAGAACCGGAACAAGAGCTGTGAACTCAGTCCGCGAACTGGCGGAAGTTCTCGACCCGAGAAAATATGATGGAGTTTGAGAACTCCTTCCGGGAACTTAAGTCTACGAACCCAGTCCGCGAACTTGAGTCTGACAACCAAAAAGAAATCACAAACATCTTCATCTCATCGTTTGTGATTCCGCAATAGCTTGTTTCTCTACCATACGATTAAGATTATTGTGAGGTGATTGATAATTCTAGGATGTTCTTCGGTAATATAAGTACGGGTTATCAATTGGTTCATGTTCACCTTGATTTATCAAAAGACGGAACAAAACTCAAAGGTATTTCTGTGGGAGACAGATCTATCTATCATCGTAGACTTTTCTGTGTGATACAAATTTGTTTATTTCAAGTCTTCGACTTTGGGTCGTAGCAACTCTTAGTTGTGGGTGAGATCATCTAAGGGAATCAAGTATGTAGCATCCTGCTGGGATCAGAGACGTAGGAGCATAACTGTACCTTGGATCAGTGTGAGATTGATTGGGGTTCAACTTCAGTCCAGACCGAAGTTAGTATGTAGTAGGAAAGTGTCTGTAGCGGCTTAATACAGTGTGTGTTTAATCTGGACTAGGTCCGGGGGTTTTTCTGCATTTGCGGTTTCCTCGTTAACAAAATTCTGGTGTCTGTGTTATTTCTATTTCCACATTATTTTATTTATCTTTATAATTGAAATATCACAGGTTGTGCGTTAGGTTCAATCAATTAGAACATCTGACCTTTGGTTATTGATTTAAATTGATTGACACTTGGATATTGGTCTTTGTTACCATCCAAGTTATCTCTCATATATTTAATCGGAATCGCAGATTTCTATTTGCTTGAGCAAGGATTAAATCGACAGATCGAGATAATATAACTCTTTGATATACTTTATTAAGATTGAATCTTGTTGATTCTCTTGAAAGTATATTGGAGTTAGTCCATACAGATTACTAAGCGAAATATTGAGTGTGGTTGTTGTACCCCCGCTTTTTCACTCCCCCTTAGTGAATACTTCATATCAACATGAAAACCACTCCCCCTTACATAATGATCCGTAAACCATATGTATTTGTAGCATGAACTACACGTTAATTCTCCCCTTTTTTGTCAATATAAATTTGCAAAGGTACGAAAACTAGTAGGATCCTCATGAAATTTTCATAGAGATACTTCATGAACAAAAGAGAATAACATACCAACTGATTTGGATGCAATCATAAAGCCGAAGCTAAATGCATTCATCAAGGAGTTTATAAAGATACAAGATAACCCCTATAATATTCCACAGACGCACTCCCCACAAAGATTTGGCAATTAAGCACAAGTTCAATTAAGAACTCTCCCCATAATATGTCATTCCCGAAAGAAGAACAAAGGCGACCTTTCTTTTACAAGAAAAGAAGGATTTCTTTGGATATAACCATATCACATGAAAACATGGATTTGAATCCAAAAATCTCAATTGAATCAACACAAAAATGATCAATTCAATTGGTCATGTTCGACATAAGAGAACTTTCGGAGCAGCACAGTATATGCACAAAAATGTGGATCGAAGGTCGACCAATACTGCGGAATATACAAGGATTCATTCTATTTTTCATCACTATTTGCACAATGACATACAATAGACCTAATACTTGTAAATAAAAGTTCATCCTTTCTTCCATCAAAATTTGCATAATGACATAAAAGGCTTTAACTTTTGTTTGTCAAAAGTTCATTTTATCTTTTATCAATACTTTCATATCGACATAATAGAGATAACTTTTGAACAAGTATGGGACAATCACAGGTTCACGTACGTTAACAACATATCCCATAACAATTTGCAATATACAAAATCATAAAGATTAAAATTGCAAAAATCATCTTCCAAAAAACTTGGAATTTAAATAAATAAATCTAAAACATGAAGATGAAAACTTTGGACATAGATATGTGTACTCATAATAATGGCTATTCCAAACCCTAGTTATTCTTCTAAAACACAAGAAATAAATTCTCATAAGAAGATTTAATAGACATTGAGACATCTGAAGAATTCTTTATCGTCCCCGAACTCCTTGTCGTCAACATCCATAGGTACATAAGGTTCGTGAAGAAAGGAGTCAACTCCAACAAACCTTCTAGGATGATGATGTCGAACCAGGGCCTTCTGAATTTCGAGAGTTCTCATAACAAAAGCCTTTATTTGCTGAATCTCCTTCCTTGTTTCCTTCAAGTCTTCAAGAACACTGGAAAACTTCTGAGAATTTGAATGAACAACTCTTGGCTTCCTCACATTCCTTATTTTTCTTTTCAAAGTTGGATGTAACGAAGATTTCTCTTTTTCATTCATGATTGATGGCTTAACAATCATATTAACATCTTTTCCATCAGAACACATGATGCTTGGAGTATCCATGGGTTTGTGCGAGGAAATCACAATTTAAACTCAACAGGAAGTCTTTATATGAAAAGAGTTTCAGAGAAGGAAAAGGAATGTAGGGTTACGGAACCTTTAACCACACAGGTTGACACACGCACAATCACAACCCTAAAGAGAGTAGAATTTCGAGAATAACCCTCTTTTATTGATTAAACAGGGAAGTCCCTTCCAATATGAAAGAATTCCAATTTCACAAAACATACGATAAATATAAGAAAACAAAAACATTTTTTTTTCTTAAAGCCTAAGGTGTGCACAATCCAGGCACATGAGACAAGATGCACCAAAACAACACAATTAAGTTGTGATGCGGTGAACAACAATTTGTCCACCATAACCTTTTTGAAAGGAATTCATAGAACCCTGTCTATCAAAATGTTTAGACCATACTCTCTTTCCTAGTGGTCTTGTCTTCTCTTTGTAAACTAACTTCTTTGAAGAGGATAAAATCTTACATACCTCAACAGTTTTTTGAACAAGTTTGAGCTTGTTTGCTAGTCGATTTGCTCTTCATTGAAGTTTATTGACATATCTCATCTTGTGTTTGTAATTGAAACACTTTGAGAGTTCATGACCTTTGAGTGAACAATAAGAGCGTGTCAATGGATAAGATGATTCAGACGCTCAGGATGTGCAAGCTGTTAGACACAGAGTGGAACCTGAAAAATCAAACAAAGAGTTTCTAATAGAAAGGTCAATTTTCTCTTCCAGATTTCTTGTGTCTCCTTCTGAAAGAATATCAAGATTGATGTATGTATCGCTACAATTATCAAAATCAATATCTTCACAAAGAAGCGCAACACTTGATTTTTCGTCTTCATTGAAATCATAGTGATCAGACATTTCATCAAGGGTTGCAGCAAGACATTTGTTTCCAGTGTATTTTCTACAGTTTGGACACTCATTTGAAAAATGACCAAAACCTTTACTCTTAAAGCACTGTGGCATATCCTCGTCATCAGCCTCGTCAGCATCCCTGTTTTTAGGAGGAATGCGATTGTGAGGTTTAACTGATGACCTAGGTTTGTCTCTGGAAAACTGTTTACTTCTCTCCAATAAGAGATCTCTAAACTGTCTTGTGATCAAAGAGACTGACTTGTCAAGATCTTCATATGATGAATCATCCTCAGAAATATCATCCTCAAAGACATAAACACTTTTACTTTTGTCAATTAATTTAGTGTTCTTTTGTGCTTTGAAGGAAACATCCTTTTCGATTTTGGATGTATGCTCATGATCAAAGATATTTAGCTTTCCAACCAGCGTATTTCTGGAGAGAGCATCAAGGTTATTTCCTTCAAAGATGACATGCTTCTTAGAATCGTATCTAGATGGCAGTGATCTGAGAATTTTCATCACAGTGTTCTTTTAAGGAATGGTCTTACCCAATGCAAACGATGCATTAACAATTTCAGACACTTTGTGATTAAACTCATCAAATGAATCTGCATCTGCCACACGAAGGTTTTCCCAATCAGAATTTAGGTTTTGAAGCCTAGCTTCATTTTCACTGGTATTCCCTTCAAATACGGTTTCTAAGATATCCCAAACATCTTTATACCGAGTGCACGTAGTCACATGGTTCTGAAGATCTGGGGTAATGTCATGTATGACGGCATTCAAACCGTCGGAGCTCTGCTCTGCAGCAAGTATCTCAACAACGTCATATGCACCAATATCCTTTGGAACGGTTTCATTTTCTATTGCCACAATGGGAGCATCATAGCCATTAACTACATAAACCCATGATTGAAAATCACGCGCTTGAATAAAGACACGCATATCAATTTTTCAGCACAAGTAATTTGAGCCAAAGACTGGTGGTACGTTTATAGAGATAGCACCTACGTCCATATCAGATCGCTACAAACGCAGAATTATGAGGTCTTTAACGTGTTTGCCTGCTCTAATACCAAATGAAAATGCGGGGGTCTAAGAACCACAACCAACAATTCGTTTGACAATCTGAGAGGACTTACACCAATATACTTTCTAAAGAATCAACTAGACAGTCATACTCAATCTAGAGAAAAGTATATCAAAGAGTTTAATATCTCTAACTCTTAATTCAATCCGCAATCAGCAAATAGAAATCTGCGAGCCCGGTTGAATATAAGAGGATTAACTTGAACGGTACTGTTTGTACCCAAAATTAATTCTAGGCACAAAACACGATTGTGATGATGATTTGATGTGAAATTAGGGCTAAAAACATATAAAGATAAATAGATACAAAAAATTTAACGTGGTTCGGCCATTGGTGCCTACGTCCACGGATGAATCCCCGTAGGGAGAAATATTGTATTGATTTGAGATTACAATAGTTGTGGTATGGTTAGCTAACCAGCATTCCCCCCTTTTGAGTTGGATTTTGGCCTCTGTTTATAGGCAAAAAACCCTAATCTGGTTCCATAATAACCCTAGATTTGTAGTTATCCAAAATAACCACCTGGATTTGTACTTATCCTTTAATATTTGTGTCTATCCTTGAATATCCATGTCTATATTGAAATATTCTTGTATATCTTCACATGATTTGAGTTTATCTTGAAAGATCCTTGTATATTTCATAATATTTGTATTTATCTCCATAACATTTGTATCTATCTTGAAAGATCCATGTATATATCTCAAGATTTGTATCTATCTTGGAAGATCCATATCTTTCTTGCAAGATTTGTGTCCATCTGAAAATGACTTCCATAATAAGTCTTTTGGGCTTCTAATAAGCTGGATCGGGCTTCCATAATAAGCCATGGTTTTCTTAAATAAACCGACGGGTTTCTACGATAAACCATACGGGCTTCTCCAATAAACCGTATTTCACCGTTATGCAATAGCTTATGTCGTACACACGTGCCCATTTTAATGGGGTACAAACATCGCCCCCTCTTAATTCTCAACTTGTTGAAGAATTAAGAAGTTAGTTTTTCCTCCGTGTCGATCGTTGATGACGTAACTTTCCCCCAAGCGTGAGTAGAGACATTAAAAAGACGCTCCCAACTGTAATAACCTGCAATAAAATTTTCTCACGTGCAAGGCGCGACTTTTTGCCACGTGGTGGACTTTATGCTCGAGGGCTAGTCTAGTCTTGAGAGGAATTTAGTGTGCTTGCAACTGGGGCAAGGCTTTTGCTCGTGATGTAACAAGGCTGAAGCGCTCGCTGCTCCGGCATGATGGTTGTTGCTTGTGTTGAGTATGAGTCTTTGAACCAATATCGGGCATTGGGCTCATTGTCGAGACTTTGTGCGGACCAACATTGGGTGTTGGGATCGTGGTCGATAATTTGTGCTTGCCAAGGTGCAAGTCTTTATACTCGCGCGCAAGGCGAGGATTTATGCTTGTGATAAGAGCAAGACTTATGTGCTCACGTGCAAGGTGAGGCTTTAGATGTTTGGGAAATGATGTAAGGATAAACATTGAAGGGTTTATGCAATCCTCATCTCTAACTTGATCATTTCGCGATCCACGGTCATGTTTCTTTGATAAACCGAATTGGGCTTCCATTATAATCCATGTGGGTTTCCACAATAAGTCAATTGGTTGGTTTCCTCAATAAACCATCGGACTTCCTTAATAAGTCCTGTTGGGCTTCCTCAATAATCCATGTGGGTTTCCTCAGTAAACCTACGGGTTGGTTTCCTCAATAAACCTATGGACTTCCTTAATAAGTTCGGTTGGGCTTCCTCAATAAGCCATGTGGGTTTCCTCAATAAACCCACGGGTTGGTTTCCTCAATAAACCTCCTGACTTCCTTAATAAGTCCGGTTGGGATTCCTCAATAAGCCATGTGGTTTTCCTCAATAAACCACGGGTTTCCACAATAAACCCATTTTGGCTTCCAAAATAAGTCATGTGGGTTTCCTCAATAAACCCACGGGTTTCCACAATAAACCCATTTTGGCTTCCACAATAAGCCATGTGGATTTCCTCAATAAACCCGCGGGTTTTCACAATAAACCCAATTTGGCTTCCACAATAAGCCAGAGTTGGTTTCCTCAATAAACCACCGGACATCCTTAATAAGTCTGGTTGGGCTTCCTCAATAAGCCGTGTGGGTTTCCCCAATAAACCCACATTTTACCGATATCAAATAACTTGTGTGGTTCGCACTACACTATTTTAATAGGGTATAAACATCGCCCAATCTTAATTCTCAACTTTTTGAAGAATTAAGAAGAGTATAATCCCGACTGTCCATCGCATCGTGCCTACAATGAACCCGTTATTTTTGCGATCATCTTGCCTCGAATTTAGCGTTGCTAACTTTTCGGAGTGCGCCCGGGTTTATATCCACATTTCTAAGTATATCAATTATACTTAAAATTTCCATGCACCCTCATACTGCAGGTACCTAGCACACTGGAAACACGTTCAAAGTACCATTAATATACTAAAAAAGTTCTTATATAAATTTACGCACATACCGGCATGTGATACTTGATGCGTAGATGTGCTGTTTATTAGCACTTCCTTGTTTTGACCTGGATTTAGTGGCCAACCACTTTTTTGTTTCTCTTTCATCGAATATCATTTTATTTATTTGTTTCCACTTGTTCGAATGCAGGCACCACCAGTAGCTAACCAGGCACGTTAATTGCCCAGCTACTTCGGTCTTGCTTCGACACATTTTGCTCCATCTCTTGGGTAAGGTGACCACTTTAAGGTGACCATTTTACTCTTATTCTTGAAGTACTTCTGTGAAAACACTTCGTCTTTGTTTTTCTCTTTTCTAGAAAAACATTACAACTATTTCCTTGAAAAGTAAAACACTTCGTTTTTGTTTTTCTCTCCCCAAGCATTCGTCCATTCAACCTTAGCTGCCCCCATTACCTGCCAGGATACTGAAAAAGATATCTTTTATTGTTCGACTTCTTTAAACAAGTTTCTTTTGATTGCATGCTCGGGGTCACTTTAACCGCAACCAATATCTGTAGAGATATTCCCAAGTAGGAAAGACGCCCCATGTGAAGCAGGAACTAGATCTATTATATTTGTTCCTCACTTGCTAGATGGCTCTGGGATTATGATCAGGTATCTTTTCCGTTGCCATCTTATTTCTGGTTCCATCGTGATTTTTTCTTTTGGAATCGCCCTCAAAATGTTGTCTTGGTGTGGCGTGTCTCTCTGTTCCGGACCCTTTCGACGTACATGACAACTTTGATTTTTTTGCTTATATTCAATTGATCATGTTTCTGCTGAACCCTAAGCAACAAATCAAACGAACTTTGAATTCCATCATGTTGTTGTCAACGAACCTTGACCTCGATCATGTTGTTGTCAACGAACCTTGAACTTGATCATGTTGTTGTCCAAAGTGCATATAAAAGTTTCTCGAATATAGAAATTTTTGTTACCATGTTGTAGGTAATCGAAAGGCGATTCAAACGAGCCGAAAATCACTCAATTGGGACTTAAAACGAAGAAGTTATTGACGAAACAAGTTTTGCATGAAGCGCGCTCGCTGTTGCATACGTGGCAGTACTGATTGGACCAAAAGCTGACGTGGCACTACTGACTGGACGTTTTGCTTACGTGGCATCATGTGGTGCTGACGTGGCAAGAACATGTAAATATCCACATGAATATTTGCTGACATGGCAACTGATTGTATGCTGACGTGGCATCCACCATGTGAAATCCGATTGTTGACATGGATGAAGATGACGCCAAATCTTGCTGACGTGTAATCTAGCTGACATGGGCGAACATGTTGACATGGCGCCAACATGATGACGTGGCACCGTGCTGACATGGCTTGCTGACTGGATCCGAAAGCTGACATGGCATCCTATTTCGGGACCGACATTGTTGATGTGGCGTGGCACATGCTGACGTGGTTGGCTCATAATGACATGACAGACACGTGTCGTCGTGGCATCCAGTACTGAAATGGAAGGTAGTGCTGACATATCACTTGATTACGTGGCACTCCTACTGATGTGGCAGGTGGTAGGCATTTAAAGATGTGAAAATAAGACAATAAATGGATGCCTACAGTGATACCTGCAAGTGCACAGGGTCAGTTGTAGCTTGTGTGCAAGAACAGGGTCATTCCACAGGGACTTGGGAGTGTGCAATGAAGTTACACTATGCTGATAATTGATGCAAAACTAAATGCAAGGTCACAAGGCTGCAGTGACAGTGAAACAGAGATGGTAAAACATCTAACCAAGGCTATGAGCCAAGGGCAGGGAAGGCAGTGCACTGATTTCAGTGCACAGCAAGATGTGAAGTGCAAAAGCTAAATAAAACAGCAAGGAAAACTCAACTGAGCAATAAGAATAACAGAATTAGAGTTGCAAGTGACTGTAAAAACAAATTGTGGGCTAAGCTACGGCTTTGAATCCACCCTTGTGACCGAGCCAAATAATGTAGTTCTAGGTTGAATCCCTAATGGAACTAAGTGACAGTTAAGGCCAACTTAAGATCCTAAGCATACAAAAAGGGAATAGCAAGATAATCAGCTTGCTCAACTGATGTGCTCCTAGTATTGACTGTCTTTTGACAGTACAATCAATCACAAGCACTAGTGAGCACTGATTTCTCCCATTGCTCAATCAATTCAGTGAACTAAGGCTTCTAACCTAACATTCCACTACCTAACAGTCCACTAAAGCTTCATCTGAGCCTCAGCTAGTGAGACTTAGCTCGTGACTAACATGCTAACACAAACATACATCATACAAGATAATTGAAACATGAATTCAAATATTGAACATAAACAGAACATGAACAATTGAGGAACTGGCTAGTCCAGTCCTCTTGGTGGTGCTCTGGCTAATCCAGGCATATCTACAACACCCACACACCCCTCTATTTATACCCAGAAACCCAATTAGGGTTCATACACTATTTCTCCCCAAATCCCCAAATCAGTAAAGTTAGGGTTTTGAAATATCACCAAATTTGATGGGATAACTGCTCCATCTCGTCGACCCACTCTTCTTCTGCCTCTCCTGGTCCATCTCCATGCTTCAATTGCTTCTATAGACTCACCTATTTTATCAATTTCTCACATAGGGTTTCAGTGAGATGAGAGATGAGAAATTGATGAAATAGATGTCTAGAGAGATAGGGGAAATGATGGTTTTCGGTAGGTGATAGCCATGATGGCTTTTGGTGGGGGTTGTGGTGGTTGAGGCAGTGGAGTTGGCGGATTTGGTAGTGAAGGTGAGGCTGTTGCAGACGGAGTGTAGAAGATGGAGTCGATGGAGAAGAGATTAGGTGCTGTTTGGTTTAGGGTATAGGTGTTTGGTACTCAGGTGTTGAGCAGGTGGAGAGAATCTTGATGATCAGCGAAGATAAAGCGTTGGATGCAAAGATGATGGATTGATCCAACGGCGAGATGGAAGGAAGCGAGGAGCGACCGTTGGATGCGAAAGTACAACGAAACTGACGGCTCAAGATGAAGTTAGGTGCTGTAGTGTTAGACAGGAGCTTTAGACTTCGATGCACGACGATGAAGCGACCGTAGGATGTTGAGATAATCCAATCTGACGGCTGAAGATGAAGGCGGGTATGGATATTGGAAATGGGTTTGGGTGAGGGTTTTGGGCCTTGGGTATGCCAAGCCCATATCTTATTTAAGAACAATTCTTCCTCTTCAAGCCCACTTCTAGCCTTTTGGTCTTGTGCACAACATTCTTCACGGCTTCCTTGTGTAACTCCTCCCGACTTTTCATTACTTTTCTTCTCTTTTCGCTCCGCAATTCATACAAACTTTATTTACAACCTAAAAATGCAAAATTAATTAATAAAAATATTTATTCTTGAAAACAAAGAAAATACAAAATATGGGATAAAATGTAGAATTAATGCACAAAAGATGAGTTAAATGCCAAGAAAAATATATAGAAATATGCACTTTTTAGCACTCATCAAATACCCCCAAACCTGAATTTTACTTGTCCTCAAGTAAAACAAAACTAAGGAAATCCTACCTATACCACTGTCGCTGGTCTCTCGAATGCATTTAGCGTATGCACTAAGCCTTTTAAACCACTAAGTGTCCCTAGTGGACGAGTGAAGTCTCGTGAAGGTTTGCTTAGAACGTACCTACAAAGTTCTAGGTCAAAATATAAGCTCAGATTCCATCAAATGTGACTGTGCAAGACAGTTTAAGCTCACAGCAAAATGGAGATGTCAATCTAGCTATCAAAGGCACAATCCTAGCACTGATAACAAAAAAGACATGTGATAAGAGTGTAAAGTGTATCTACACATGTGTCTAGAATGACCTGAAGTTATGACTACTAATCACCAAGAGATAGTTTTTAGGCTAAGAACCGAATTCTAAGCCAAGCTAGCTGTCCGGCTTTACGAGAATTGTGAATGTTCACCCAATGAGTTGGTGATATTTCAGTTTACCCGCGTTATACATCGATGGCTGCACCCTCCTTGCTTATTACAAGACTATTTACAACAAAAATGACTCTTTACA
This sequence comes from Papaver somniferum, assembly GCF_003573695.1. Taxonomy (NCBI): domain Eukaryota; kingdom Viridiplantae; phylum Streptophyta; class Magnoliopsida; order Ranunculales; family Papaveraceae; genus Papaver; species Papaver somniferum. Next base: position 27,426,494 of record NC_039363.1, on the reverse strand, counting down.
TGACTCTTATTTACATTGATTACTCTCTTTTATTTTTGGAACAAGAGAGAATATTGTCTTTAACATGACAAAACATGGAATAAATACTTGATTGAATATTTTTTTTTTTTTTTTTTTTTTTTGTAAGAAATAACTTTGATCTTTACAACATAGTGACACTTTTGATACATGAACAAAAAGAAAAACATAATTACATGACTCTTAGCAAGAGGTGGCCCTTATCGAATGCATCCGGTCAAATTCTATGGTTGCTTTTCTTAACGTATCCTCCAACTTCTATCCCAGCCAACCAAAGAACAAGCTAGTCAAGTCTCATTCAGTATTCTAAAGTGATTGGCAATCTAACTTCCTATCAAACACCTTGAAGATCGAGGCTATACATGTATTGGTAGATCGTGCGCGTGCAAGTTTCTTATCACTATGTGAATTGTGCTAGAATCAGGGTGCCTAAATATCTAGACTAAGACTCCTAAAATTACATATTTGCACAAGAGTCAACATTTCAAGGTAAATGAGCTCCATTTTTTTTTTTTTTTTTTTTAATTTTTAATTTTTTGGAATTTTTCAATTTTTTCAAAAAGAGGAGTTTTGTTTTCAATTATGGCATATTATCAAAGTATCTACTTTTCACCCCCAAACCTAAACTAAACATTGTCCTCAATGTTTCAAAATATGAACAAAATTATAATACAACATATGAAGAGGATCATGTTGAGTAGAGAAAAAGGAAAGAGAATACCCGATTTCGGCGAAAGCAAGATTAGACTCCGTTATTCAAGGAAAAAATCCAACATATTTCAGCCGAGATCATATTGGATTAGCAAAATATATACAAAAGGAACAAAAGGGTTTTAAGAAATTTTTCTACTGGATTATATACAAAAAATTCACCATACACTAACAATCTAAAGAGTTGAGGATCAACCCAAAAGACAAAGTGTAGAGGTTTCAACAGCTTCACACAATAATAATATGATAGGCATGCAAGTGAAGCTGTGAAACAAAATGAGCTACCCCCAAACCTGGATTTTTCAACAGATAAAATTTTGGATACAAAATCTCGCAGTTTTGGGGTTCATCATGCACAAGGTCTAATTCGAAATGAACTTTGCTAGGGACGGGTACACATGCTAATTCCAACTGTGGTTCCTCAAAGATATTATACTTAGATGCAAAATAGTCCAAAAGGACTTGGGAAGCACACAGTTCCAAACCTAGATTAGGGACTCTCAGAAAAATTGGTTTGACAATATGGGTACAAACCAACTCTAGGTTGGGTGGAAGGGTATCAGATTGTGACTTAGGCAAGAAAGTGACATCTAAGTGTCTCACATGCATGAGATCAAGAATATCAGTATTATCAGTCACATCAGCATTATCTAAGTCACACTCAAGATGTGTAGCATGCTCATCATCACAAGAAATTTGCACAAGTCCTAATTCAGAATCGTGGTTATCCGATATATTCAAATTATCATCATCAGAAGCAATATATTGTGGCTTAAGTATGGAATCAGACACATCAACTATGTTTTCCTGCATAGGATCATTAGTGTCAATAGAAGATTTACCTAAGTCATGCTCTTCACAGGATAATTGCACAATATCTAAATCAGTATCAACATCACATGCATATGGAATACTAGAAGAAATATCATTCATGAAGTTCGGGGAAGAAAAGCCTAATGTATTTGAAACCAAAGGTTCCACAACATTTTCAACATAGACATGTTCTTCTAACATAACATCATCATCATCATAGTAATATGCATACTTGTCCCTATTAGCAGTTGTGGTGTCATTAGTCAACTCATGTTCCTCTAGATTAGGTTCATATTCAATATCATACACATGAGAAGGACTAGACATGCTATTTCCAAAGTTCAATTCATTACCACCTATATCATGTGACAGTGTCTCAGTTTCCCTAATGGATTCCCAGTGACGGGTTTTCTCTGCAATCTCAGCTAAAAATTTCCATGCATCATCCACAGTTTTATCAAGAAATTCACCATTACACATACACTCAACCATGGCTCGAGATTTAAAGTCTAGTCCCTCATAGAGGATAGCGACAAGTATCCACTTCTCAAATCCATGGTGTGGACATTCGCTCAACAAATCATTAAAACGTTCAAAATAGTCAAAAACAGTTTCCTCATCCAATTGGACAAAACAATTGATACTTTGACGAATAGCGATGGTCCTATGATGTGGAAAGAATTTTTTGAAAAATAGATCTGTGAGTTGGTCCCAAGTGTTGATTGATTGTGGTCTCAAACCGTAAAACCATGTTTTGGCCCTTTCCTTTAGAGAAAATGTAAACAAACGCAATTTCAAAGAGTCTTCGGACATATGATCAGGTTGCATAGTCCGACAAATTTGTTCAAACTCTCTTACATGAGTATAGGGGTTCTCAGAATCGAACCCTCGAAATAAAGGACGTATTTGTATCATGCTTGCATTTATTTTAAAAGGGTTATTGGTTTGAGGTAAGACAATACATGATAATGGAATTTTTATTGTGGGATACATGTATTCACTAGGTTGGCCCATATTGAAAAGACACAAAGCCCACTATTTGGTTTTAAAGGGTTTTCAAAATTTGGTTTTTTATGGGAAAATTTTGGTTTTGATGGGAATGAAAAACATTTGGTTTTTGATGGGAAACATTTGGTTTTTATGGGTTTTGAAAACTTTGGTTTTTATGGGATTAAAAATTTGGTTTTCGAAATTAGGAGCAATTTTTTTTTTTTTTTTGTGTGTTGGGTTTTGAAGCCCAAATTTTAGTTTAAAAGAAACTACAAGCCTAACAAACAACTAAATTACAAGCCCAAATAAAGAAAGAAATAAAAATAAAACTAATTATTACAAAACCACAAAAAAAAAGAAAATAAAAATAAAACTAAAATTATTACAATCCCAAATAAAGAAAGAAATAAAATTAAAATTAAAATAATTATTACATGCCCACAGATTAAAAATGGAAGCCCACAGGTTGGGTTCTCTTAATGGGTTTAGGCTTACCTTTGAAGCACAGCCCAGCTGTTCAGTTTGGTTGCAAAAGCCCAGTTGGGCTTTGGATCATCCTAAGCTTTGGCTTCAAATCTCAAGGCCCAGTTGGGCTTGGCTCAACTTGTTAAGCTTGGCAGCAACTTCAGCAGGCCCAGTTGGGCTTGATGGCTCAATTTAGCACCAGACAGCAGGGGTTGCAGCAGACTTGGCCTGGCACCAGCAGGAGCACCAGCAGGAGCACAAGTTCTAGCAACAATAGTGCAGCACCAGCTCCACAGCAGCAGTTCAGGCTAGCAGCACAGCTCAACAACAGCAACAGGCAGTTTGCAGGCTTGTTTATCAGCAACACCACAAGCTCAGGCACCTGGCAGCTCAGATAAGAAGTTCATATCTCTGAAACAAATGGGTAAAGCAACAACCCAAGCCAGGAATGGACAGGACAATGATGTAGGTGCAGCTACAAACGGAAAACTAACATGTAGTTATAGAAGTTACAGATGAAAATGGAATGCAGGGACAGTGAAAATGAAAATGCAGTGATGCTAGGTTAACAACTACAAAATGGAAGGTAATCTACAGCAAGCTACACAGCTGATTATGAGAAGCAAGCAAAGAATGCAGCTGGTATGAGAATGCAGCTGAGAATGCAAGATGAGCTACAGCTGCCTATGCAGTGAACAAACTAAGATGCAGTAAAGAACTACAATTTACAGCTGAAACAAATAGGTACAGGAATGAAGTAAAAATCAGCAAAGTGACAGGAATGATGCTGAACTACAATGGTGCAGAACTACAGGTGGTACTAAGTTACAGCTACAGATGCAATATGCAAGATGAGTACACTAAGATGCTTATCAGAACTACACAGCAGGTATGAGTATGCAGAGAACAGCAAGAAAAACTTCAAAAACACGGCAGCCAAGTCCCCGGCAGCGGCGCCAAAAACTTGGTAGGCATTTAAAGATGTGAAAATAAGACAATAAATGGATGCCTACAGTGATACCTGCACGTGCACAGGGTCAGTTGTAGCTTGTGTGCAAGAACAGGGTCATTCCACAGGGACTTGGGAGTGTGCAATGAAGTTACACTATGCTGATAATTGATGCAAAACTAAATGCAAGGTCACAAGGCTGCAGTGACAGTGAAACAGAGATGGTAAAACATCTAACCAAGGCTATGAGCCAAGGGCAGGGAAGGCAGTACACTGATTTCAGTTCACAGCAAGATGTGAAGTGCAAAAGCTAAATAAAACAGCAAGGAAAACTCAACTGAGCAATAAGAATAACAGAATTAGAGTTGCAAGTGACTGTAAAAACAAATTGTGGGCTAAGCTACGGCTTTGAATCCACCCTTGTGACCGATCCAAATAATGTAGTTCTAGGTTGAATCCCTAATGGAACTAAGTGACAGTTAAGGCCAACTTAAGATCCTAAGCATACAAACAGGGAATAGCAAGATAATCAGCTTGCTCAACTGATGTGCTCCTATTATTGAATGTCTTTTGACAGTACAATCAATCACAAGCACTAGTGAGCACTGATTTCTCCCATTGCTCAATCAATTCAGTGAACTAAGGCTTCTAACCTAACATTCCACTACCTAACAGTCCACTAAAGCTTCATCTGAGCCTCAGCTAGTGAGACTTAGCTCATGACTAACATGCTAACACAAACATACATCATACAAGATAATTGAAACATGAATTCAAATATTGAACATAAACAGAACATGAACAATTGAGGAACTGGCTAGTCCAGTCCTCTTGGTGGTGCTCTGGCTAATCCAGGCATATCTACAACACCCACACACCCCTCTATTTATACCCAGAAACCCAATTAGGGTTCATACACTATTTCTCCCCAAATCCCCAAATCAGTAAAGTTAGGGTTTTGAAATATCACCAAATTTGATGGGATAACTGCTCCATCTCGTCGACCCACTCTTCTTCTGCCTCTCCTGGTCCATCTCCATGCTTCAATTGCTTCTATAGACTCACCTATTTTATCAATTTCTCACCTAGGGTTTCAGTGAGATGAGAGATGAGAAATTGATGAAATAGATGTCTAGAGAGATAGGGTAAATGATGGTTTTCGGTAGGTGATAGTCATGATGGCTTTTGGTGGGGGTTGTGGTGGTTGAGGCAGTGGAGTTGGCGGATTTGGTGGTGAAGGTGAGGCTGTTGCAGACGGAGTGTAGAAGATGGAGTCGATGGAGAAGAGATTAGGTGCTATTTGGTTTAGGGTATAGGTGTTTGGTACTCAGGTGTTGAGCAGGTGGAGAGAATCTTGATGATCAGCGAAGATAAAGCGTTGGATGCAAAGATGATGGATTGATCCAACGGCGAGATGGAAGGAAGCGAGGAGCGACCGTTGGATGCGAAAGTACAACGAAACTGACGGCTCAAGATGAAGTTAGGTGCTGTAGTGTTAGACAGGAGCTTTAGACTTCGATGCACGACGATGAAGCGACCGTAGGATGCTGAGATGATCCAATCTGACGGCTGAAGATGAAGGCGGGTATGGATATTGGAAATGGGTTTGGGTGAGGGTTTTGGGCCTTGGGTATGCCAAGCCCATATCTTCTTTAAGAACAATTCTTCCTCTTCAAGCCCACTTCTAGCCTTTTGGTCTTGTGCACAACATTCTTCGCGGCTTCCTTGTGTAACTCCTCCCGACTTTTCATTACTTTTCTTCTCTTTTCGCTCCGCAATTCATCCAAACTTTATTTACAACCTAAAAATGCAAAATTAATTAATAAAAATATTTATTCTTGAAAACAAAGAAAATACAAAATATGGGATAAAATGTAGAATTAATGCACAAAAGATGAGTTAAATGCCAAGAAAAATATATAGAAATATGCACTTTTTAGCACTCATCAGCAGATAATGTTGACATGTCATCGGGTGACGTGGCATAAACTTGCTGACGTGTTACCTGGAACGTGCTGACATGCCACTTGCTGACGTGGCACAAGATTGACGACGTGTCACTAAGATGATGTGGAAACACTATGCTGACGTGACACCTGGTGATGTGTCACCTTGTGAGGTGGACGAGCTTGCTGACTTGATAACTGCTGCTGAGTTTTCATATGGTGATTGGATAGTTATTGTTGAGGTGGACACACGTGGCGCTGAATGTCAATGTTTAGTCAGCACCTGTGAAGCACTGGATCGCTGGTGTACATGAGGCTGGACAAATCCTATGGATGAGATCTTCTGAATCTTACGGTGCAGATTTGTTCGATCTGGAGTTGTACGTGAAGTTTGACAGATCTAACAAACTAGATTTCGTTGATCTGACGGATGTGAGTGGCTGGATAATAAGCATTCACAATGCATTCTGCAACATATATACTTGTTACTGTTTTCTGGATTCTGTAACGCCTCTGTACTGTCTTTCGTAACGCCTTCTGCAATCTTTTCGCAATAGTTTTCTATTTGTAACAGTTTCTTCAACTTGTGCAACAGTAACGTAAAAAACCTAATTTTTTCTTCTTTTGCTAATCTTTACATGGAATCTCGTGCATGATTTCTTCCACACTTTTCTCAATGGAGAAACACGATCGTTTCACTCGAATCCCCTTAGTCGACGCCAATGTTTGTACCCAAAATTAATTCTAGGCACAAAACACGATTGTGATGATGATTTGATTTTAAATTAGGGCTAAAAACACATAAAGATAAATAGACACAAAGAATTTAACGTGGTTCGTCCATTGATGCCTACGTCCACGGATGAATCCCCGTAAGGAGAAATATTGTATTGATATGAGATTACAATAGTTGTGGTATGGTTGGCTAACTATCATTCCCCCCTTTTGAGTTGGATTTTGGCCTCTATTTATAGGCAAAAAACCCTAATCTGGTTCCATAATAACCCTAGATTTGTAGTTATCCAAAATAACCACCTGGATTTGTACTTATCCTTTAATATTTGTGTCTATCCTTGAAGATCCATGTCTATCTTGAAATATTCTTGTATATCTTCTCGTGATTTGAGTTTATCTTGAAAGACCGTTGTATATCTTCATAAGATTTGTATTTATCTCCAAAATGTTTGTATCTATCTTGAAAGATCCATGTCTATCTCTCAATATTTGTATCTATCTTGGAAGATCCATATTTATCTTGCAAGATTTGTATCTATCTCAAAATGACTTCCATAATAAGTCTTTTGGGATTCTAATAAGCTGGATCGGGCTTCCATAATAAGTCGTGGTTTTCTTAAATAAACCGACGGGTTTCTATGATAAACCATACGGGCTTCTCCAATAAACTGTATTTCACCGTTATGCAATCGCTTGTGTCGTACACACATGCACCATTTTAATGGGGTACAAACATCGGGCGATTAGGGTTAGAAACGAATTGAAGAAAAATAAAGAGAGACAAGCTATTAAAATAGTGTACGTGCGAACCGCACAAGCTATTTGATATCGGTAAAATGTGAGTTTATTGAGGAAACCCACACGGCTTATTAAGGAAGCCCAACCGTACTTATTAAGAAGTCCGGTGGTTTATTGAGGAAACCAACTCTGGATTATTGTGGAAGCCAAAATGGGTTTATTGTGGAAACCAGTGGGTTTATTGAGGAAACCCACATGGCTTATTGTGGAAGCCAAAATGGGTTTATTGTGGAAACCCGTGGGTTAATTGAGGAAACCCACATGGCTTATTGTGGAAGACAAAATGGGTTTATTGTTGAAACCCATGGGTTTATTGAGGAAACCCACATGGCTTATTGGGGAAGCCAAAATGGGTTTATTATGGAAACTCATGGGTTTATTGAGGAAACCCACGTGGCTTATTGTGGAAGCCAAAATGGGTTTATTGAGGAAACCCACATGGCTTATTGTGGAAGCCAAAATGGGTTTATTGTGGAAACCCACATGGCTTATTGAGGAAGCCCAACCGGACTTATTAAGGAAGTCTGATGGTTTATTGAGGAAACCAACCAATTGGTTTATTGTGGAACCCCACATGGGTTATAATGGAAGCCCAATTTGTTTTATCAAAGAAACATGATCGTGGATCGTGAAATGATCAAGATCGAGATGAGGATTGCATAGACCCTTCAATGTTTATCCTTGCATCACTTCTCAAACATCTAAAGCCTCACCTTGCATGTGAGCACATAAGTCTTGATCTTATCGCAAGCATAAATCCTCGCCTTGCACGCGAGTATAAAGACTTGCACCTTGGAAAGCACAAATTCTCGACCACGAGCCCAACACCCGATGTTAGTCCGCAGAAAGTCTCGACAATGAGCCCAATGCCCGATATTGGTTCAAAGACTCGTACTCAACACAAGCAACAACCATCCTGCCGGAGCAGCGAGCGTTTCATCCTTGTTACGTCGCGAGCAAAAAGCCTTTCCCCAGTTGCAAGCAGACTACATTCCTCTCAAGACTAGACTATCCCTCGAGCATAAAGTCCACCATGTGGAAAAAAGTCTCGCCTTGCACGTGAGCAAATTTTATTGCAGGTTATTACAGTTTGAGGCTTCTTTGTAATGTCTCTACTCACGCTTGGGGGCAAGTTACGTCATTAACGATCTACACGGAGGAAAAACTAACTTCTTAGTTCTTCAACAAGTTGAGAATTAAGAGGGGACGATGTTTGTACCCTATTAAAATGGTGCACGTGTGTACGACACAAGCTATTGCATAACGGTGAAATACAGTTTATTGGAGAAGCCCGTATGGTCTATCATAGAAACCCGTCGGTTTATTTAAGAAAACCATGGCTTATTATGGAAGCCCGATCCAGCTTATTATAAGCCCAAAAGACTCAATATGTAAGACATTTTGAGATAGACACAAATCTTGCAAGATAGATATGGATCTTCCAAGATAGATACAAATCTTGAGAGATAGACATGGATATTTCAAGATAAATACAAATGTTATGGAGATAAATACAAATCTTATGAAGATATACAAGGATCTTTCAAGATAAACTAAAATCATGTGAAGATATACAAGAATGTTTCAAGATATACATGGATCTTCAAGGATAGACACAAATATTAATGGATAAGTACAAATCCAGATGGTTATTTTGGATAACTACAAATCTAGGGTTATTATGGAACCAGATTTAGGTTTTTTTGCCTATAAATAGAGGCCAAAATCCAACTCAAAAGGGGGGAATGCTGGTTAGGTAACCATACCACAAGTATTGTAATCTCATATCAATATAATATTTCTCCCTACGGGGATTCATCCGTGGACGTAGGCATCAATGGCCGAACCACGTTAATTCTTTGTGTCTATTTATCTTTATGTGTTTTTAGCCCTAATTTCACATCAAATCATCATCACAATCGTTTTTTTGTGCCTAGAATTACTTTTGGGTACAAACAGGTACCAAAGACCAATGTTCAAGTGTCAATCAATTTAAATGAACAACCCAAGGTCGGATATTCTAATTAATTGAACTTATTGCACAACCTGTGATATTTCAATTATATAACAAAATATATTGCGGAAAAGAAATAACACAGACACCAGAATTTTGTTAACGAGGAAAACCGCAAATGCAGAAAAACCTCGGGACCTAGTCCAGTTTGAACACCAAACTGTATTAAGCTGCTACAGAATCTAGCCTACAACCAATTAACTTCGGACTGGACTGTAGTTGAACCCTAATCAATCTCACACTGATTCAAGGTACAGTTGCGTTCCTTACGTCTCTGATCCCAGCAGGATATTACATACTTGATTCCCTTAGTTGATCTCACCCACAACCAAGAGTTGCTACGACCCAAAGTCGAAGACTTGATAAACAAGTTTGTCTTACACATAAAAGTATATAGATTGAATAAATATGTCTCCCATAGAAATACCAAAGAGTTTTTGTTCCGTCTTTTGATAAATCAAGGTGAACATGAACCAATTGATAAACCGGACTTATATTCCCGAAGAACAACCTAGTATTATCAATCACCTCACAATAATCTTAATCGACTAGCGAAACAAGATATTGTGGAATCAGAAACGATGAGACGAAGATGTTTGTGATTACTTTTATCTTTCCTATCAGAGAAATTAATTTCGAGTCAATTATTTCAATTGTACTCAATACGATAGAATCGGGCAAGATCAGAACACGCAACTACAAAGAAAATAGTTGGGTGTGTATTCACAATCCCAATGTAGTCTTTCAAGTCTTTAACCTACAGGGTCTCGATGGAAACCTAAGGTTAAAGGAGAATCGACTCTAGTTTATGCAACTAGTAACACACAGGAGGTGTGTGTATTAGTTTTCCAGTTGCTAGAGTTCTTCTTTATATAGTTTTCAAATCAGGGTTTGCAATCCAAGTTACCTTGGTAACAAAGCATTCAATATTCACCGTTATATTAAAAACCTGATTCAACCAAGCTAATATCTTTCAACCTTTAGATCGAACTTAGCTTGTTACACACAAATGAAATGTACCCTCATTTAGGTTTATGTAACCGTACCCAAATGTGTACACCATGTTGGTTCATAAATAGTTAACCGAGGTTAGCCATATGATTACTCTCATATCAACCTTATTCATCTTAACCATAACTAGTTCAAATGACTCAAATGAAACTAGTTAAAGAGTTGTTCAATTGCTATATTCTCATAGAATCATATAAGAACACAATTGAAGCAAAATCGGTTTGATTCACTCGAATCAATCACGAACATTATAGCCACGGTTTGCAAAGATTGCATTCCTTATTATATAAATGTTTATGTTCATGTTCATAACAGATTTTAGAACTTTAACCTTCAAGTATGCAAACGGGTATGCATACTTGAAATACCCGGACTAAGATTGGGTTTCGCCAGTACGCAAACGGGTACGCGAATTTCAATCCCAGCAGAAATTCTCGGACATGAACCTGTACGCCAGTACGCAAACGGGTATGCATACTTAGGTTCCCGGATTTATCAAACTAACAGGTACGCAAACGGGTGCGCATACTATGATTCCCGGATATGTATTACATATGTGCAAGAGTGCATTACATGACATATCCAATAATGGTTAAGTGTTCTAAACTCTTACTTCAATCATTGAAACTTTCTTAGAGGATGAGAATAGTCGTTTTCACATACTAATAGCGTCAAAGCAATTTTCAAGTTATTGAAATAATCATAACGAAACATCCCAAGACTACACCAAATGATTGTATCACACAAACCATGTAAGATGTTACTCGGCAATTTTCACATGATATAAGATGAACTTGGTCGAGACGAAAGCTTGCCAACACATATTTCGAGAAATATGTAAGCGAGATAAACTCAACTCGAAATCTCAAATGTGTACATAGAAAACTATATCGTAATAATACTTATGTTTCAATATAGGAGATATAGTAGAAATAGACTTTCCAAGTGATAGATGAGTTTAAGTCTCCACATACCTTTTGTCGATGAAGTTACACAAGCTCCCCTTAATAGTTCTTCTTCTTCAAATGATGAACGCCGTGAAGTCTAAGCTCAACTACACAATCTATGTCCTGGTCCAAGACATCTATAAATAGGCTAGAAATCAAGACTTATAATTTTGATCACTAACATTGACAAACATGCTTGAGATAGCAACGCATACGAGTTGATCGAGCAGTTCTCTAACAACACATGTGTCCATGTAGGAATGAAGAGAGAGTCCTGCGGCACGTTGAATAGTAGGAAGGCAAAACCCTCTGGATTGTTTTGAAAACCCACATCTTTTATCATTTTAAAAACTCTTTTTTCTGACGATCTCTAAGAAAGTAAATCAACCACTTAACGAAGGTAGGAATATGCTTACTTACCTCGTTACCCGTTCGACGTGCAATTAGCACCACTCTCACAACATCCATAGAAACGTCTTCGGTCTTCAATCCTTATCTTCATCTTCTTCTTCGGTCTTCAACTCTTGATGATAACTCTTGAACTTCGTATAATCTTGACAATGTGATTCTTTCCTCTAATTCCTTGTCGCTTGAAACTTCATTATGGATATTTCTTTTTCTATTGGATTTATTGAAATAATACAAAACTAAAAATGAACTAAACAAACCAAAATGTGATGCAATGAATTTTTTTCTTCTTTTTTTTTTGTTTTTTTTCTCTTTTTTCCCTCTTTTTTTTATAAGATGCAAGATAAATAAGTAAATGCAAAATGAAAACAAACAAAATATTAAAACTAATGATGAACCTAATGAACTTTTTTTTTTGGGACCTAGGATGGTGACGACTTTGTCCCAAGTTGTTGTTATTTTAGACAAGAAAAAATAATACAAAATAAAGATAAAATAAAAATGCAAGTACAAAGGCCATGGTGTAAGTACTTTACCGCTTGATTCTTCACAAATTGTATGTATTATATCATAAACTTCTTGAACTCTCATCTTGATAATCTTCGCTCTTGTATATAAGTCTTCAACTCGTAAGAATTCTGCTCCTTGTCTTGTTGCTTTACTTGAATCTGAAATCTGCTCATTTCTGTATCGTTGCTTATAAACCTTGAACGTCTTCAACTTTAATTTGAATTTGTGATGCTCCTCTTGTTGATGATGATGGTGTTTCTATGGACCTGTTAGTGTGGAGAGATATAAAGTGGATGGTGCTAACTACGAACAAGATTACAAGTGGTACGTAAGTTATCAATTCGTTGTCACCATCAGGATTGATAAAATAGCACTCAAGAGATCAAAGTAGTGCTTTTATTGGTGGGAGGTTGGGTAGCTCACAATTCTACCCGGAATTAACGTATGGTGACACACACTCTAAAAGCACATATTTAGACAGGTACAAAGAATTGAAGGTCGATGTCTCTCTTAATGTAACAATAGGTAGTTTCCACCATAGGGGATCACAACTCTAATACTGAATTCATGATGCACCTCATTTGCCACTAGCATGGTTAAATCCAACTTTAACTCTCATACAAGTAAGAAACCCGATCACGTTCTTCGGCATCTCTAAGTTCAGTTACTCTTGTGAATATTTCGATGTAATCTTAGCGACATGTATACTATGTGACTCTAAACTAACTACAAGTTGGAGTTTTCATGCACTATTTACAAAAAATCTGAAAATTTTGAAAAAATTACAATGCAAATGATTAACCACTCCCTCACACTTAAACTTTACATTGCCCTCAATGTAAATTGAGTCATCCAAGTAAAGTCAAGGTGGAAAATCCCACATGAGATGTGACATGAAACTAGAAAAAGTAAATATAAGACAAGAAAAAGAACCTAAAAACAAGACAAAAACAAAAAATAAAAGATACGAAATACTCATCCAACGGGTTGCGTCCCATGTAGCGCTTGGTTTAAAGTCGTCGGCCAGACTATCTCCTTGCTTTCCAAGCCTTAGCCGGATCCAACATATTATGGAAATCTGATTGAATGCTGCTCGAGTGTCTCCTTGCCTCAAATATGTTGAAGTTAATGACCTCTTCATCGAACTCCATAGTCAAGGTACCACTGTCGACATCAATCTTCGTTTTAGCGGTACAAAAAAATGGTCTATCCAATAGTAAAGGTGTAGACGAGGTTGAATTCACATCACCCATGTCTACAATATAGAAATCCACTGGAAATATTAATCTTTTTACCTGCACCAAAACATCCTCAACAATACCTTTCGGGTAAACATTAGATATATCGGCAAGTTGAATAACTATGCCGGTTTTCTTGAGAGGACCAAGATTTAAAGCATCATAAATAAAAGTAGGCATAACATTAATAGAAGCTCCTAAATCTAGCATAGCTTTTGTAAACCTTGTTTTACCAATAGTGCATGGAATAGTGAAGCTACCGGGATCCTTCCATTTAGGTGGGAGTTTCTTTCGAAGATATGCCGAAGCATTCTCCCCCACACTCATCACCTCATTACCAGTTAGATGGTGCTTATTAGTGCACAATTACTTTACACACTTTGCATAGCGAGGAGTTTTCCTAATTACTTCAATGAGTGGAGTATTGACTTGGACCTTCTTAAAAATATCCCAAATATCCCTATATTGTTCCACCTTCTTATTAGCTTTAGGGAACCTTCCAGGAAAAGGTAGGGGAGGAACATAAGTAGAAACAAGAGGTTTAAAGTTGGAAATAGGTACCTCAGAAGTTTGCGGAAAATCAGCGTTCTTCTCCTCCAAAACCGGTTTCTATGGGGCTTCTTCTTTACCCGAGTTAGTAACTTCGGGTTGCACAAGTTGTGTACCACTTCCCAAAGTAATAGCATTGAAAACATATCTTGGGTTAAGATATTGGGAAGGGAGTTTCTCACATTTTTTTGTGCATGCGACTGATTAATATCCTCGACCATTGAACCAAC